>NC_058132.1:512098778-512138578 GCF_016433145.1 Gracilinanus agilis
CTTTTCAATATAAACAAGAGAAAAAGTATTTTTTACCACACATAAATTTTGACATAAAAGATTATGCTGTAACATGCAATAAAAAAAAATCTAGGCATTAATTGCTCAGTGTTTCTCAGCTCATTGCATGAGGTAGAGAGAAAAACTGTAAAACTTGTAAATGCTGACACAAACTTTGAAGACCAAGTAGTAGCCAATGACATCATAAGCTGGCTTGAGTAATGATTAGGTATCTTGAAGTATTTAAAAATCATAGTTATAAGAACAAAACTGACAACAAAAATTTGTTTTCACATGAGATGTATTTCTGGCTTTGACCTCTGCAAGTATCATACTACTCTGCACAAAGAAAGATTTCATATTATTTGGCATCTAATTTATAAATGATATGATAACAAATTTATATTTCATGCCAAAAAAGGCTGTTCATAACATTCTTCTGAACAAAAATATTCAATAGCTTCCTGTTGCTATAGGAGAAAAGAAAAACTCCTTCTTTTAACATTTTAGGTATTATAAAATCTGATCCCAACATAATTATACATTCTTATTTAGCTTTTCTTTTCACAGATTCACATTTCAAATAGCTGTACTCATTTAAGTTGTTCCCCCATCTTGTCCTGCAGGCTCCTGATTCCATAAATTTAGAGTCCATACCCCAGTCTAGAATATTTTTTTCTCATATTGAGATATTTTAGTTTAAGATCTAGCTACCTCTTCCATGAAGCTTTCTTTAGTTTTCCATTTCCATTTTATTTCTATCCTTTCTAATTTCTCATATCATATTCTCTAAACCTTTCCTTTGGCTCTATATTATACTCCCATATATCATTCTTAGATGATTGCTTATCTTACACATTCTGTTAAACCATAAATTCCTTGAAGATGCCAGTTTAGTATATAGTATATATATATATATATATATATATATATATATATATATATATATATAGTCTTTTTTGTTTGTTTGTTTTTATCCACAAAACCTATCACAGTGCTTTGAGTGTACTAGGCATTTAATTAATGTCTGCTGAATTTAATTGTTCTTTAAACAATATATGAGAGTTAAATATTTCAACTTACAAGTGTAACACCATCATCATTTTTCTCATTTACATTTCCTCCTGATGATAAAAGCTGTTTTATATCATTCAACATACTCATTGGTCTCTGAAGTTTAATCTGGCGAAGTGAGGTCAGATCCACCCCTGTTTAGGAGAAAATAAGAGACAAAAGGAGCTAGAAATATATTTCAAGCAGCAGGAAAACAATGAACTTCTCTGACCACTGGTTACAAAAATTCTACAAGGCATCAATTAAATAACTACTGTTTTATAACATCTCTACTATTGTTATTAATGAAATACTATAAATCTATAAATTAATTAATCAATTTAGTCAATAATTATATAATTACATAGAGTTAATTATGATGCCTATGGTTACTTAAAATATTGCCAAATATGTTATACTTCCCCAAGTAGACTGTAAGTTTTTGTAAAGTAGACTTTCATCTTTGTATTCTTTTTAGTACTTAGCACAGTATTATAGTTCATAGTTGCTTAATACATATTTGTTGATTTTATTTTAAATTGATTATATAGAATAATACAATAAAGAGAGCACTGTCCTTAAGAGGAGGAAGAACTGTGTTCTGTTTCCACCTCTGATAGTCTGTGTAACCACGGGCAAAGTACTCAACATTTCAGTGATTTATGCAATTCTCTAAGACTAAAAATTGCAGAAAACCATTTGACCTATATTGGTAGAGAATGTTTCATCACCTTGGAGAAATCTGTATCATTGAAACAAAATTCTAGAACTCATACTTATTCCTATTTTAAACTGATAGCATAAATTGAATAACCGAATAATTTCATAAAAACCCTTATATATCTAGGTTCAAATCTGGCCTCAGACACTTCCCAGCTGTGTGACCCTGGGCAAGTCACTTGACCCCCATTGCCTACCCTTACCAATCTTCCACCTATAAGTCAATACACAGAAGTAAAGGGTTTAAAATTAAAAACAAAAACAAAAAACAAAAACAAAAACCCTTATATAGAACACAGTATAAAGATACAGTCTCTGCTCCCTACAGTCTTATATAAGAGAACTGCTATCGTGAATGTAAAAAATAAATTTTTTAAAATACATATTTATTTACAACATATATAAGCAATATGCTACATGAAGGAAAGAATAATAAAATAGCTATCAAAGTTACACATAAAAAACTCCATACTTTATTCAAATAATTATGGCAATCTTATAATAAGTGTATGTGTAGGGGCAGCTGGGTGGCTGAGTGGATAAAGAGCCAGGGCTTGAAAATAGGATGTCCTGGGTTCAAATTTGACCTCAGATACTTCCTAGTTATGTGACCCTTGGGAAGTCACTTAACCCCAGTTGCCTAGTCCTTCCCACTCTTTGCCTGGAACTGATACTTATTATTTATTTGAAGAAAGAAGGTAAAGGTTTAAAAATAATTGGGTGTGCATTGTTATGATGATAGGATGGTTAAGGGGGTCACTACTAGGGGCCTGGGAGCCAGTAACTAGACTAGCAGGAGATTGGAGTGAGATGTTAACAAAGGTGAACAGCCTCAGCTGGGAATGAACTTGGTATAGGTATAAATTCAAACCCCGATTGCTAAGTGCCCAGTGAATCTCCCCTGCTAGCTGCCACCCTGCTGGGGTAACTGCCTCTTATTGGGTGCATGGCAGACCAGCAGGAAGTTGGGACTGAACTTCCTGTCCCAGCAATGGTGTTTAGGTTCAACCTCAAACTGAACCTTCAAACTGTTCAGTATTTTCTCCTCTTCCCTAATCTCCTTAGCCTTGGTGGTATAGGAATAATCACAAGATTCTCTGATTAAAGACTAAAGGATTTATTGAACTGGGGAAGGAATAACTAAGGTGAGAGGTCTAAGGTGTTTCTAAGCTGTTGCTAAGGTCACCAGACTGGTGCTGGCTAAGGTCCTAAGAATGTCTTGGCAGGTAGAGGGCTGGCTGCTCTCAGTCAGAGCTAAACAGTCTCTGGTTAGATATTAAATTAATCCACTAGCTACACAGTTGAAAAGGAAACAGATGTTGTTGTATTGCTCTTGAAGATGGTCCTAATCTCTAGGCTATCCTAATTCCTACCCACGATTCTACTACCCAGTCACCACCATTCTCCTCCCTTACCACCCCGGGACCCAGGGGAAGGTCAGGGATAAGTAGGTGATCTGGGTGAAGACAGGGGAAAATAGAACCCAGGGTTGGGTTTGCAGAGCCTTTTATAGTCACAGCCCAACTGCCGGTTGGCACCTGGCAAATGGCACATGGCATGCAAAACATTCCATTTTGATAACTGACAGGTATGCCTGAGCCAATATTGCAATGCAAAAACCCTGCACTACAATATGTCCATTTGTCTTTTGGAAATTTGCACCCTGCAACATTTTCAGATCCTTAAGTTCTGAGACTAAAAAATTCTACACTTACACTAAGACTGAACTAAACTATTCCCTTACTCCTTTCTAAGCATTCCAAAACAATAAAAGGGTTCTTAGCTCTTATTCTTACACTATTCCTATCCTAAACTAATCTAAGACAGATTATGGGAAAGATGAAGGAAAGAATTGGGGATTAAAGTTTTACAAAAATTTTGAACAGAAAGGAAAAAGCAAGCTTAAACACAAAATATCAAAAGAACAGTCTTAAAGCAAGACATTAGCTAAAACAATCTAAGTAATAAACTCTATGAAATTTTCTAACTTCATGAACTAACAACAATGTAACAACTAAGAAAAATTTCTAGCAACTTTCTAAAACCTAATTCAAACTTTCTAAGAGTTAGTATGTTATTATGTCAGTACTTTTATGCCTATGTTAGAAAATATTAGTAAGGATAAGTAAACTTAACACTAGTTATAATCCTTTTGGTTAAACCAAAGACTTAAACTATGTACAGTATTTTACAAAGAAAATGCTGACCTTGATCTAACTTACCAAAGCTAACTATTCTGTCTCTGTGTGTTAGTACAGCTATTTCTAAAGTTAGTAAATAAGTATATACATATGTACATTCTTTAAAAGGAAATGTCAAATCGTTTTGAGTAGAAGGTGTCTGAACCAAAGTAAGAGGAAAACTCCAAGCTAAGACAGACAAACCCTTCCCTCCTAGGTGTGAATTATTATTTACATGTGTACATGTGAAGGTCAGAAATGTTTATGTGTTGTCAAGTATGACCTTATCGTGTGATGAAGTGTCACATACTCACTCCTTTAGAATTCTTCTGCCAATTGCATGTGCTGAGTGGATGGAATTCTAAAAGTGTTTGGGTGCAGTGAGAATTCTGTTAGATGTAAGATATGTTCTTCAAACCTATGGATCCAACACTGATTAGATGAACTCCTCTTCACATCGCTATCCCATACAACACCGATTTTGTAGTCAGGTCAAAGTTGTCATAGTCCTCAGCATTGATGTCCTTATGATGATCCGCGAAGTCAGCAACGCCTCCGTTGTGATGTATGATGTTACCACATGTGCTTGTCAACTTGAACTGGAACCATTGTTCAGTTGTGTTGACTTGTGTCACGACAAAATTTTGTGTGTCCATAATATTTGACTAATCTTTCTTCTTTCTTCTTGTATTTAAATAAAGATGATCAAAGTTAAACAAAGTCCATTATGATGTCATTTGTGATCTTACAATTATTTGTTGATGTCACGATCTAGGTCTTGAATTGAATGAAGTTCTGATGTTGTTTCTTCTTCTGTAATTGATTCTTCTTCACTATTATAATAGTCCATTAATGTTTCTACTGGGTGATTGTAACTAGCTGTTGAATAATCATTTTGATGATGATGTAATATTTGGCTGCTTCCTGACTAGCACTGTTTGGGGCTCACAAGTAAACTGTTGAAAAGCTATTATCTGATCTTTTGAATGAGGTTTTGCTATGGTCTTACTGCTTGGCTGGTTGGTTGGTGCTAATCGATCTGTGTGCTGTATAATGACCGGGTCTTTCTGTTGTTGGGACATATCTTTTGCTGGCTTGACATGGGTGACATGGAACCATGGATCCCTCCCCTTAACTTTGATTGCACTAGGGGTCATTAAGATTATTTGGGATGCCCCATGCTACTTAGGTTCTAACACAGACTTCCTATTAAAGTTTCTTATGTACACATAATCTCCAGGTTGGAAGTTGTGTAGATTAAAATCAAATGGAACTCTTTGATGTATCAAAGCCAACTTATGAAGCTCATCTAAGTGTTGTTTGAGTAACTTAATGTACTCATAGAGCTTGCATTCCATTTCCAGATGTGATAGGCTATGGATGCTTTGAGGTGACTTCCCATGGTAAGGTGGATGTCCGTATAGCATCTCAAAAGGTGACAAATGAGTAATGCTATTGGGCTGGCACCTAAGATGGAATAATGCCAAAGGTAACGCATCTGGCCATTAAATTTTAGCCACTAGGATCTTCAAAGATTTATTAACTCTTTCAATCTGTCCACTCCACTGGGGTCGATAGACAGAATGCAGATGTTGTTTTACTCCTAGGGTATCATACACACTGGCTAAAACTTGATGTGTGAAGTGTAAACCACTGTCAGATGCAATATGTAGTGGAATAGAGAACCTTGGTATTCGTTCCCTAAGCAAAACCTTCACTACAAAAGCCGATGTGTTGCATCTGGCTAGAAAAGCCTCTGGCCACTTGGTTAATTGATCAACAATTACCAGTGAATAACTGTAGCCCTGACGCCTTGGCATGGTCATGTAATAGATCTGCATGCATTCAAATGGTGTAAAGGCCAATGGTTTGCCTCCCAAACTGTGGACTTTGGTAACAGTCTGGTTGAACTGCATATAAATTCAGCACCTCTGACAAACTCTCATAGCAACTTCATATATGCCCCTTGTATTCCAATACCTAGTTATAGAGTCTGCCAGGCCCAGACTTCCATAATGCCAATTTTGATGTAATGCATTGCAAAAGGTAAAATACAGGGATCTAGGCAACATAGGTTTTCCATTTGCCCCCAGCCAAACTCCATTAGCTAAGTATGCACCATGATGTTTTTTCCAATCCTTCACTTCCTTTGAGGAGTAGGCATTTTTCAGATCAACTTCATCCACCAAAGACAAGTTCAGGACTGAAATTGGTCCATACTATGCTCCAAATGTGGCTGTAATGTCCACTCTCCTATTCCCTGATTCTACTGGCCCTTGTAGTCTAGTATGGGCTTTGCAAAGAATGACCGAAACTTGGGCTGGTAATTGGAGCTCTTGAAAAAGTTCACTAATTAAACTTCCATATGCAATCTGTTTGCCATTAGACATTATGAACCCTTGGTTTTTACAGAGTTCACCGGAATGATGCACCACTCCAAAAGCATGCTTTGAGTAGGCATAAATGTTGACTCTTTGATTTTAGGCTAATTTGAGAGAATGAATAAATCCGACCAACTCTGCCTCTTGAGCACTCATGGTAGAAGGAAGAGATAGGTTCCAGAGTTTTTTAGAAACTGTCACTACTGCTGCACTGGTATATCTCTGATTATCTACTAAATAAGATGATCCATCTATAAAGAGTGTCAACTGGGGATTTTCCATTGGTGTATCAGATAAATCTTCCCTAGTTTTATGCATGATGTTATGTGCATCTTCACAGATGTGTAGACTCTCTCCTTCCAGAGGTAAATCTGGAATCAGAGTTGCAGGATTTAAATTTTTGCACCAGTGAAATGTGATGTTTTCATTAGCCAACAGGAGTGCTTGGTATTGAGGTAATCTTTAGGAGATGAAAGCTTGGAGTGTAGTGTTCCTAAGAGTACATTCCACTTGGTGTGGGGAAAATACTTTCAGCTCACCCCCTAATACCAAGGAAGCTGATTTCCCGATGAGCTCTTAAACAAATTGGCATTCCACAGATAACTAGATCTAATTTTGAGCTATACTATGCAATGGATCTAAGGGTATTCCCAAATGACTGTGTGAGAACACTAGAAGCTATCCCTTTATCCTCATTAACATAGAGTAGAAAAGGTTTGTCATGGTTAGGGATGCCTACAGCTGGTGCTGATAGAGTTAGCGCTTTGAGCTTTTCAATGGCATGGATATGTTCTTTAGTTAACTTCAACAGCTCTGAAACTTGTTTAGCTTTATCATAGCTTTAGCGATGAAAGCATAACCTGGAATCTAGTTTCTACAGAAGCTCATTGCTCCTATGATTTCCCTGAGCTGCCTCTTGGTCTTTGGCAAGCTCACCTTCTGTATGTCCTGTATTCTCTTCTGGGAAATACTCCTGGTGTCCTTTTCCAAGATGAATCCTAAATACTCCACTCTTGGTTTTACGAACTGAAGCTTGGGCTTGGAAATTTTATGACCTCATTTGCCTAGCTCTTTAATCAAGTGCACACTGTCTCTGTGACAGATTTCAGCAGATGGTGACATTAGCAGGATACCATCAACATAATGCACCATCTTGCTGTCTTGGAAAATGATCGACTCAAGGTCTCTCTGCAAGACTTGGCAGAAGACTGAAGCTGAATCCGAGAAACCTTGTGGCAAACAAGTCCACAAAATGGATTTGCCTTGCCAGGTAAAAGCGAACAGCTGCTGGCTGTCTCTGTGCAGAGAAACAGAGAAATAGGCTGAACCGAAATCTATCACTGTAAACCAAGCAGCTATATTTGGTATAGCTGTTATGATCTGAGATGGACTAGGAAACACAGCATAGGTTTTCTGCACATGGTTATTAACAGCTCTAAGATCTTTATACCAAATGCCATTGAGTCTTTCCATGAGGAATTAGTTTGGATTTCTTGCACTATAGCATATTACAATGAAAGTATTTAAAATGCCTTTCCTCTTAGCAAGATGGAGAAAAGAAGTGAAAAATACAATAAAAGATATACCGAGGCGATTGAATGGTTTCATTATTGAATATAGTCTGTTTTGTCTTTTGGGGGGAATAAGAGAATGTAAAACTTCTTTTGTATCAGGACTAGACAATTACCATTTGTCATTTAAAAAAACAGATAGATTAATAAATAATATGGAAATAGGTATCAAGTGATAGCACATGAATAACCCTGTGGAATTGCTTATTACCTTCAGGAAGGGGGAGAGCAGAGGGGAAGGAAAGAATATGAATCATGTAACCATGGAAAAATATTTTAAAATAAATAAAAAAAATTAAAAACACAAAAACAGGTTATTTAATGGGCATTTATGACATATAGTAAAATAAAAACAAAATCATATTCTTCAAATATGAGTTTAAATAATGATCTAAAATTTTGATGCATATTTCTTCTTGATTCATGCAGATTTTTCTGACGCATTTTAAACTGATTCTAAGTAGATGAATATAATCCATTTTCTACTTCAAAGTTTATTCATTTTTGTGATTTTTCTGTCATAAAATGTTATTCAGTATCTCATGGGCTTGTCAAGAAAATAGTTCTCATTTACCACATAGGACATAATTTTAAAATGTATCTGAAACTTACTTTAAAATAAATAGATTGACAAGGAAAATAAGAAATTATAAAAGAGGTATAATTTGAAAATGGAATTGCTCTGTTTGAAAAATTGACTACATGTAGTCCAGGAGCTAGTCCAAAGGAAATGGAAATGAAAAATGGAGTCTCAAAAGTAAGGAACAGAAACAAGGGCAGTTTGGCTAGAGAGAAGATGTAGGAGGGCAATGGTATCTAATAAGACTGGAAACATAGGCTACGACAAAGTTGTATAGAGCTTTAATATCAAAATAACTTATATTTCATCCTAGAGATAATAGAGAGCCCTTGGAGTTGATCTGTAACCATGCTCTATCTCCAGAATGGTAGTGTAGAGGACATTTGGTACATGCTCAGAGTGCCACATGTTCATGTGGAATACACTAGGAAAATTAAAATTATACATAAGGGAAATACATTAAAACAGCAGAATGGAGAATATGCATTGACATTCTCTAACTGGTTCTGCTCAATGAATCACACGTTGAAGAAGAAGCTCTTTTATTAACTATGAAGGCATCCAAAAATACTGTCATTTCATCTCATTTATTCCTGTGAGATTATGGTTATAGTACTTCATGATGTTGAGTGAAGGGAATGAGGTTCTATCCCTGGCAGAGTAAATTTTAGTAATCCAGAAGAGTTAGGATTAAATGATAACAAAATTAGATATTGCATGTGAAGGAGCATCAATGTTATGGAGTGTGTCATTTAAAATCACTTGGGGTCCTTAAAACTACATTTCCCGTGGTCCAATGGGTTTCCTGTTTTGGATTATGTATTCAAGGTAAGGGACTGTTTTAAAATAGAGGGAACTGACTTTGAACTGCCTCTTTAGCTACCTGAGCGTGCGGAGAGAGGAAAGGTAAATGGCTGAGGTTGGAATAGGTTTCTTACAGGCACGTGGTCAGTTTATCTCTATCAGCATGGCTTTTATTAAAATGCTATTCTTCCTTTTGATCTCGGCCCTCACCATTTTTAATCATAACAGTTTTTTAATCATAACAGGAGAATAAGTATTAACTGGACTCTAGCTCAAGGAAGGGAATATATAGAAAATGGATCACATCTGGATATGAAATTGGTAGGGTCTGTACCAAAGAGGAACCAAGCAAAATTTTAAGACTATACTTCCAGCGACAACTGTACTATAGAAACGATAATGTCTAAGAAGTGTTGTAAGTTGTTCTGGCTATGTACTTAAAGTAAAGATCATTAATGTTAAATGCTTAAAAGAAATGGGGCAGTGATAATAATTAGTTCTAAGAAATGGTGGGAAAATAGTCAGTAGGGGCTGAAACCAATTGCAGAGTTCACAAGTTATACAGTTTCTTAAGATGAGTTTAAAGCATTTTTTTCTAATACGGTAAAAATGTTTCTTGGTAGTTTGAAAGGTATGGCACTAAATAAGTAAATTAATTTGGGTAGAATGGTAAATTTTATTATGTTAGCTCATCCTACCCATGAGAAACAAATGTTTTTCTAATTGTTTAGATCTACTTTTAACTGTTTGGAAAGTGTTTTGTAGTTGTGTTCATATAATTCCTGTGTTTGTTTTGGTATTTTATATTGTCTAGGGTGATTTTAAATGGAATTTCTCTTTCTATGTCTTGCTGCTGCGATGTGTTGGAAATATATAGAAATACTAATGATTTGTGTGCATTTATTTTGTATCCTGCAACTTTGCTAAAGTTGTTGATTATTTCTTCTAGCTTTTTAGTTGATTCGCTAGGATTTTTTAAGTAGACCATCATATCATCTGCAAAGAGTAATAGATTAGTTTCCTCATTACTTATTTTAATACCTTCAATTTCTTTTTCTTCTCTAATTCCTACTGCTAGTGTTTTTAGTACAATGTTAAGTAATAGAGGTGATAATGGACATCCTTGTTTCACACCTGATCTTATTGGGAAGGCTTCTGGTTTATCCCCATTGCATATGATGCTTGTTGATGGTTTTAGATAGATACTGTTTATTATTTTTAGGAAAGGTCCTTCAATTCCTATAATTTCTAGTGTTTTCGATAGGAATGGATGTTGTATTTTGTTAAAGGTCTTTTCAGTATCTATTGAGATAATCATGTGAATTTTATTTGTTAGCTTGTCGGTATGGTCAATTATGTGGATGGTTTTCCTAATGTTGAACCATACTTGCATTCCTGGTATAAATCCCACCTGATTATAATGAATTACCCTCATGATCACTTTCTAGAGTCTTTTTGCTAGTATTCTATTTAAGATTTTTGCATCTTTGTTCATTATGGAGATTGGTCTGTAGTTTTCTTTCTCTGTTTTTAGTCTGCCTGGCTTTGGAATCAGTACCATATTAGTGTAATAAAAGGAATTTGGTAGAACTCCTTTCTTGCCTATTATGTCAAATAGTTTGTATAGTATTGGAATTAGTTTTCTTTGAATGTTTGATAGAATTCACTTGTGAATCCATCAGGCCCTTGCTATTTTTTTCTTAGGGAATTATTTGATGGCTTGTTCAATTTCTTTTCCTGATATTAGATTATTTAAATATTCTAAAGTTCATTTGGAAGAACAAAAGATCAAGGATATCAAGGGAAATAATGAAAAAAAAAACATGAGGAAAGGTGGCTTACCAGTACCAGATCCTAAACTGTACTATAAAGCAGTGGTCATCAAAACAGTATGGTATTGGCTAAGAGACAGAAGGGAGGATCAGTGGAAAAGACTTGGGGTAAATGATGTCAGCAAGACAGTCTATGATAAACCCAAAGAGCCCAACTTTTGGGACAAAAACCCACTATTTGACAAAAACTACTGGGAAAATTGGAAAACAGTAAGGGAGAGATTAGACCTAGATCAGTGATTCCCACAGTGGGTGCTACCACCCCCTGATGGGTACTTCAGCAATCCAGGGGGGCAGTGATGGTCACAGTACATTTATCTTTCCTATTAATTGCTATTAAATTTTTTTAAAAATTAATTTCCAGGGGGCTAAGTAATATTTTTTTCTGGAAAGGGGGCAGTAGGCAAAAAATGTTTGGGAACCACTGGTCTAGATCAACATCTCATACCCTATACCAAGATAAATTCAGAATAGGTATATGACTTGAATATAAAGAAGGAAATTAAAATAATTTAGGTGAACACCAAATAATATACTTGTCAGATCTCTGGGGAAGGAAAGATTTTAAAACCAAGGAAGAATTAGAAAAAATTACAAAATGTAATATAAATAATTTTGATTATATTAAATTAAAAATATTTTGTGCAAACAAAAACAATGCAACCAAAATCAGAAGGGAAACAACAAACTGGGGAAAAATCTTTATAAGAAAAATTCTGACAAAGGTCTAATTACACAAATATACAAGAAGCCAAATCAAGTGGACAAAAAAGTAATGGCATTCCCCAATTGATAAATGGGCAAGGGACATGAATAGGCAATTTTCAGATAAAGAAATGAAAACTATCAATAAGCACATGAGAAAGTGTTCTACATCTCTAATGACTAGAGAAAGGCAAATAAAAACAACTCTGACGTATCAACTCACACCTAGCAGATTGGCTAAAATGACAGCAGGGGAGAGTAATGAATGTTGGAGGGGATGTGGCAAAATTGGGACATTAATGCATTTCTGGTGGAGTTGTGAACTGATCCAACCATTCTGGATGGCAATTTGGAACTATGCCCAAAGAATGCTAAAAGATTGCCTGCCCTTTGATCCAGCGATACCATTGCTGGGTTTGTACCCCAAAGAGATCACAGGGGAAAAGACATGTACAAAAATATTTATAGCTGAGCTCTTTGTGGTGGCCAAAAACTGGAAAACAAGGATATGCCTGTCATTTGGGGAATGGCTGAAGAAATTGTGTTATCTTTTGGTGATGGAATACTATTGTGCTCAAAGGAATAATGAACTAGAGGAATTCCATGTGAACGGGAATGACCTTCAGGAATTGATGCAGAGTGAAAGGAGTAGAACCAGAAGAACATTGTACACAGAGACGGATACAATGTGGTAAAATCAAATGTAATAGACTTCTGTATTAGCAGCAATGCATTGACCCAGGATAATTCTGAGGGATTTATGGAAAAGAACACTACCCATATTCAGAGGAAGAACTACAGGAATGGAAACACAGAAGAAAAACAACTGCTTGGACACACGTGTTGAGGTGGATAAGATTTAGGATGTAGACTGTTAATGACCAACCTAGAACAATTATATTAACGTGGAAATAGGTATTGATCTATGACACGTGAAGAAACCAGTGGAAAAGTACATAGGTTATGGAGTGGGGGGTGGGGAAGAGTGCAAGAACATGAATCATTTTTCTAAAAAAAAAAATAAAATAAAAAGAAGTTAAAAGCAATGAAGTCATTGTCATGGAGTTGTGTTTGTGTGTGTGTATAGATATATTATTACATATATTGCTTTTATTTTTTTCTTTCAAAAGTTAAAAAAAGATATGTGTTTAAGCTTTATGCACACATTTATTTCCCACTAGTAAAAAATATTTATTTTCTTAGGAAATAAAAAAGTATATTTGAAAATGAAATTATAAAGATATCTAAAAACAAGATCTCACAATGACTTTATTTCTGTGAATGACATCATCATTTTTCTAGTCATCCAGTATATATATTCATACTTAATTTTTTCCCTTTCAAGCTGGAATTATAGATTTTACACATTCTTCACATTCTCGATATTATCACTACTCTATACCTTCATCACTTTGAATTACTCCAATATCATTTAAACTAATTTTCTTGCCTTAATTTTTTATTATTGTTGTTATTGTTCATTAACTCATCTTGTACAACTTTCCTAATTATTTCTGAAGTAACAATTACAACATGAATTTATTTTCCTGTTTCAAAACATTCTCAACTCCTTACCATATTAAATTTAAACTTTTTTTCCTGATAAAGTCATTAGCATGCTGGCTCCATCTTTCTTACTAAACCTACTTCCTCAAATGAATATATTCTGCAACATAAACTCCATTCACAAGATAATAGATCTAGGGCTGAAAAGGACCACAGAAGTCATATATTCTAAACGCCTCATTTTACATTCCAGCAAATTGAAGCCCAAGGAAATTAAGTGACTTGACAAGACAACCTAGGTACTAAGTGTCAGAGATGGGATTGAAGTCTACTTTCTCTGACTTCAGAGCCAATGCTTTGTTTCTGGGTCTATTATGACCAATTGCTTTCTTCAGAGATTATGTGGTTTGTCTTGCATCTGAAATGCAATATCCATTAAATATTGAGCCAGGCCTCCTTGGTTGTCTCATATTCCAGATCAGGACAACCAGGAGATAAGATATGGTTAATTGATCAGTCCATGTGCATTCAGTCAACCAGTTGTAACTATACAATTAGAGTCAGTAATAACTGATTTTTCCATGTAACCAACCTTTTCACTGGTCTCCTGCCACATTTATCTCAGATATGACAGCAAAATAAAATGTTCTGAACATAGAACAATATCTTATCCCAAAAAAGTAAGAGGAAAATGCAAAATTGAAAGATTAAAAAATGTGATTATACAATTATTATGTAGTGAAAACAAAATAAAAATCTCCTTTAATGTCATTATTTCTAAGTGCCTTCAACCTAAACAGGCCCAAACAGACAAGCATCACTAAAAAAGCACCAATGAGAAGTCCAGACCATAAATCAAATTACACAGATTTTGCAAAAGGCAACTCCAGATGATGCAGATAAGTGGGAGAGGAGCTGATATAAACAGAACACAGATTGTGGATTAGGTGGGGGAGAGAAACAGATGGATGGTATCAGCAGAGACCATTACAACAATAGTGACAAATGGTATAAACAAAACAAAAAATTAAGCTATATGAGAATGAATTTGTTCCTGGCAAATGTTTATTTTACAAATTGATTGTGACAGCCAAAGTTGTGACTTATTTTCTCCTAATCATTTATTTTCAGCACCTCCCTCTCTTTTATATCTTCATTAGTCTTCCCCCCCCAACTAAAAATGTAATGCCACATACTTTTCATTATTTGGTAAAATATATTAGGTAAATATATAATAGTTTTACTACAGCAAAGTACTATGGTTTCCTAGTAAATATTATCTTCCAAATAACTAGGAAACCAACATGTCCATATGATCAAACCCACAATGAGATTATATCAGTCATGTTAAAAAAATATCTTTAATCTATTGACAAATGATGGCTTTCCTTTTTCAAAGAATAATTAATTAACAGTAGCTGCTAAAAAAGACAGAAGGGAAGCAAAGGGTCAGGAAAAAAAACTATGGAACTAGTACTATGAAATTAAAAGTACTAAACTTTATACAAATTTACCACGGTAAAATTCATGAAAAAATGTGCAAATTGCCAAATTTCAAGATTCAAATAGCAAAATATGTATAATTTCAAACTTCATTATGATTGCCATTAATGTAATCTGTCTACAAGAGGGCAGCATACAAAGAGAGCAAGTAATTTCTTATCACAATGGGAGAAAAAGTAATGAATTATGGAAATAGGACAATATGGATTTGGTTCAAGGTTCAGCTAAGGAGTCTTGAGTACTTGTTTTTTTAACAGTTGACTGAATGACTTCCAAAAGGGACACAATCAGTCTGTTTTCTCATTTTTTAAATGAACATAATATTTATCTTCCTCTTAAGACTTAATTGGGCTATATTTTTAAGTCTTTAAGTACAAATTATTATTATTCTAATTAATGCTGAGAATAAACCTTTTAAAAATGTGTAGGAGGCGGAAATCTAGGTGAGCAATGAGGTAGATGTTTTGCTTTGTTTCCAAGTGCTAGACTTCATTGACCTCATGTAATCACAAGAAATACTCAGTAGCTAAAAATCTTATTGCAAGCAGCTAAATTTGTAGGGAATTGCTCTGCCAATGACCTTACTTTGCAGTTGCTGCTCTGCCTAGTTTCATCTTCAGAGAACAAGATTCCTTTCCCAGGATAAGCTCATCACATTCTTTAACAACACTTTTTTATTCCAAATTTTACAAAACCAAACAAAGGAAGCATTTCCATATACAAAGAAAAAAAAAGATTTTACACGAATGAAATCACCAATCTTTATAGTTTAGTTTATTTTTCTTGATATCTACATAATAAATTCTCTCCATAAGTTTTCCAGCTACTGTCCATATTCTCTGCAACATAGAATATCTGATTATGGAGGTCAACATGTACATATAAATAAAGCCTTTCATGTTTCACTTTAATGTTTATTTTCTGGAGGTAATATTCATAGTTTATTTTTCCAGCATTAATTGTGTGGTTACATATAATATTGTATTGGTTCTATTACTTTCACTCTTCATCATTTTGTGTAGTTCTTTCTATGTTTAAAAAAACAGTCTGCTTATCATTTCTTATGGTGCAGCATTCCATCACAATCATATACCACAATTTGTTTAGCCATTCCCCAATTAATGGGCATACTTTTAATTTACAATTCTTTGCCAACACAAGGAGAAATTGCCAAAACTATTTTGTAACATATGAGTTCTTTACCTTTTTCTCTGATCTCTTTGGGAAATAGACTCAGCAATGGGTCTAAGTAAGGGTATGCACAGTTTTATGACTCTTTTCATGTAATTCTAAATTTTTCTCCAAAATGATTGGAGAAAACACCACCATCAGTGTATTAATGTCTCAATTTTTCTACATCCTCTCCAAAATTTATCATTTTGTCCTTTTATCATTTTAGCCAGATAGATGGGTATGAGGTAATATCTTAGAGTTGGATTGAATTTCTCTAATCAGTAGTGGTTTAGAGCATTTTTTATATAACTATATATGACTTTTATTTCATCATCTGAAATTTGTTCATATATTTTGTCCATTTATCAATTGGGGAATGGCTCTTATTCTTATAAATTTGACGAAGTTCTTTCTATATTTTAGATATGAAACTTCTCTCTGAAAGGAAGCTCAGTGCTTCTCAATTCAATCCTCCTCTCTGCTCTGACTAGAAAGTTGTAGGGTACAGTACCAAATTGCTCCTAATTTCTTCCTTTATAGAAGGCAGAGATTGGACTTACTACACTTTGCCTCTGTAGCTCTGCCTGGTCAACTCCATAAAAGAAGATATCAGGTACCTTGTGGTGTTGCCTCACCTGCTTTCCTAACTTTCTCTTGTTAGTTATCCCCCACTTTAGACTGTAAGCTCCTTAAGAGCAAAGATTGTTTTTCTTTTTATTAATTATATCCCAGTACTTAGCACAGTGTCTGGCACATAGTAGCCACTTAATCAATGTTTATTGGATTGGAGCACAATGTACTTTTTTGAGTTTTTGGAAATGCATTTTAGGATGGCAGAAAGTAGAGATTTACTGACTTCTGGTAGCATGTTATCTGTAGGTATTTCCTAATTTAAGACAACTCACATTAAGGCCCCTCTACTTTTCAAGGAGGACTCCTTTGGCTAGCCACTGTCTTATAAGCTCAAAATCTAATTGTCCTGGCTTACTTTGCTCTCTTTTGCCCTCTTCCTTCCCAGTGGTAAAGCATTATATCTACAAACTTAGTCCCAACAGTTATGGACTGAAAAACCTTGTTAAGATATCCTTCCATTCTTGGTCTTTTGGGTGACTACTGCTTTGTCCAACTTAAGTCTTCCCACATGAACATACTTATAATGAATTACAATGAGAGCAAAAAAGCAGTGAGTAAGAAGGGTTCTCTTATTTGCATATCCTGATGAGATAGGAAAAAGGTATCCATACTGAAGATATTCTTACAGAGATAAAAGCACCAATGTATTATTTAAGTGAAAAAGTGAACCTACCATTTTCATCTAGATAGGTCAAAAGGATACAGCTTGATTCTGTCCCTTCCACAGCATAATCTAGGGGTATACTCCCATTGACATCCTGCAACAGGACATTGGCTCCAGCCTAAAAAGGGGGAAAGAGAAATAGTTTTAAATGACATTGATTTTTTCGAAAAAAAAAATCACTTTCCATTTAGAGAGATAAATTTACTTGAGAAATGTCATTGAAAATAATTTGTTTGCTACGTACATATTTTAAAAACTAAGCTTCTGTTTACATCCAAGAATCATAAATATAGATCAGGAAGGAAACTCAGGGACAATCTAGTCTAGTCACATCATTTTTCAAATGAGGAAATTGAGACCCCAGTTGATTAAATGGTCTGTCCAAAGTTACTAAGGTCAGATTTCAATAAAGGTTCCTTAGCTAAATAGCCAGTGATTTCTCCATTTATATCCAGGGTAAATAAAGGAAATGTAATTGCATGACTTTGGAGGAAGTCATTGAACCTCTCTGAGCCTCTGTTTCCTCTTTAGCAAAATGAAGAAATTGGACAAGGTAAATTCTAAAATCCCTTTGGTATCTAAAAGTATGAATCTTTGAACTTTTAGAATAACTACAAAGCAGTTGGTTTTCCTATCTAGAAAAAGGAAACATAATGTACCTCCTCCCTCAAATGGTCACTTTGAACAAAGTATTTTAAAGTACCATATAATCAGGAGGTATTTTTTATTATTGTAAATTTTATTACATCAGTTAATTTTATGATTATTCATATCTTCTCCTAACTTCCTAAATCAATATCTCATCCTGGCAAAATTGACACTAGGTTTTAAAAGGCCCTGTCTGAAAATACAAAGACATCATATATAACCCAGATAGAATTGTTTGTCAGCTCTGGGAGGAGGGAGGGAAGGGAAGAAGGGGAACAATTTGCAACATATAACTTCAGAAAAATTATGTGGAAATGTGTTATTACATGTAATTGGCAAATGAATAAATGAAAATAGAAGGATTTACAGCAAGTTCTATCATGTCAAAATGACTTTTATACTAGACAAGTAGCCAACTATCCTTCTGAAGACAGCCTACCTAACTTAGAGAAGGTTAGATTTTTTTTGTTGTTGTTCAGGGAATCACAGATTTGGAGCTGGACAGGACATTAAAAATCATTGAGTCCAATCCATTCATTTTAAATGATGAGACTTAAGAGAAGTTATTCATGCAGGGTCATATGACTTAGTAAGGGCCTGGACAAAAAGTTAAATTCATATCTTTCTGATTCCAAGTCCAACGCTGTAAGTATTATGAAACCTAGCAGCTCACTGTTTTGTTTACAGTACCTCATACGATTGTCATATCACAGAGTGGTTGTAATTTGCAAAGACAAAGAAAAACCCCGTACCAACAAAATATTATATATCAAAAGGATAAGCAATTTATTACATTATTATGTTTGTTTTTACCGCTCAATTTTATATTTCCTTACAGGTAACTCCTGTCCTCCAAATGTTCCTCAATGATTTACCTGACTTTATCTTCAACAATAATACCATGTCTACATTGACCCTTTGGCTTCTTCTGTCCCAAAATAAAAAAAAAAAAGAACTGTAATCAAGTTTCAGTATATGTCCAAATTATTTTTCATATTTGTTATGCGTGTTCTTTATTCAAAATCCTTCGTCCAGTATCTCCCAATCCCAACAAACCTGAATCAAAGACTTGCTCAGAATATTACAAATCCATTTTTCTTCTGGAATTAGATAATAGTTAGCCTATCTCCCAATCAATTGAATATTCTTTCTTAATACATACTCCTGTAGAATAAGAACAGTTCCTATGATATTCAAATGTGGACATCTGGAAATTTTTATGTTGAATTTTTAAAAAAAAACCTCTTACAAATTCATTAACTAATGTAGTGTTGTAATCTTAGCATTTAGTCTGCTTACTCACTTGACATAGTCTACCTTTCTGTGTCATCAGGTCTTCAAAAATTCTCCATATCTGCTACCATAAACAAAATGTCTCTTTGGTCAAAAAAAATTAATACATTTATAAAATGTTTTTAAATTTTATTTTTAATATTTGGGTCTCAAAATAAGCAATAATTTGGTGACATCTGAACCATTTAAGGGCAGACTTTCAATATTTTTATAGATTTGTAGCTAGAAGGAGCATTAGGTAATTTCTTCCAACTTCCTTGTTTTAAAGATTAGGGAACTGAGATCAGATAGGATAAGTGACTTAATTAACACACAGATAGTATATGGCAAATATCAAATTAAAATTCAGTTCCCTTTGTTTCTCAACCCAAACTATTTTTCATTGTAATATATTTTGTAACCTCCATCTATTAATGCATCTAATGTGCTTAAAATATACCTGAAAACTTTCCTTAATCTTTATTTTTTATATTTCAACATTTTATTTTTTCCACAACTGGAACAAAATTAAAATGAAATCTTTATGTGTCCTCCAATAAAATTTGATAACTGGTTGTTTTCCCCCCTTTAATCTCAAACTAAAGAAATAAAATTTTCTCCATTTAACAAGTGTTCAATTATTCAAGAACCCAAAAAGCAGGGAAGAAAACATGTGGTTTCAGTAAATATTTCAATATATATGGAGTGGAACCAGTATAAATATAACACCCTGCATAAGTAAATGAAGGATAGCCAAAATTTTCCTTTTCTACTTCATAAGTATTTCAAGTGACCCTACATCTGTGCCTAAACAGCTGGAAACAAAAGACCAGTACATTTAATCAAAAGTCATGTTCTATGAATCTCAACTAAAGGGCAACAGACTTAATATATTTTAGAATTCCAGGCAACTTAGTAAAGCATATTACCTATTCCCTTGGGGTAATGCAATTCTCTCAAGTAAAAAGCAAAACAAAACAAAAAATGCCATTCTGTTGGGAGTGTGGATAGTAGCATATATCATGGTAATTTCATCCCATTTATCCACAAAACCATAACTGAAACTTGATCATATGAAATTGTAAACACAAAATTGAAAAGGTATTTATAATTTCTTTCTCTTTGACCACATTTTCTGAATTTTATTTCCATAGATGTTGAGAAGAAATCTATAAACACTACTACATTTTCTATATTTGTATTTCAGTTTCCTTTCTCTTTAAAAAATTGAGATGTGTAACATTTCTGGCAATCTGACTCATTTAATAGCAGAAATTTCAAGTCAGTTGGTTAGTTACCTTACAAAACAGCCACACTATGTCAGTGGTTTAAAGAACAATTTACCTGCAGCCTTATAAAATCATTACAATAAACTACCACTTCTGATAGATTCATTAAAAAAATCCTCACTATATTTCTCAAGCCATCTAACAGTAAAATTCCATATTTCCTAAGAGATTTTAGGACAAAGAAGAAAATCATTCATTATGTTAATTGAAGCAGAATGATTGATGTTGAAGTTCATTTGAGGCCACTTGAAGGTTTATTTAAATAAGTATATTTAAATAGCTTTTTTGTTGTTGTTATTGAGAGACCAATGGTCAAGTCACTGTGTCATCATATACAATGTTTTACCAATGAAAATCCAAAAATGTTGATGCTTATAAACATAGCTATGTACACATGCAACTTTATTTTCATGGGTAAATCAAAACAAAACAAAACAAAAACTATACCATCTGGACAATATTTCTCTTCCGCCCTTAGGAGCATTTCATGCTTCTATAATTCTGTGGTCTGGAAAGGTACCACGTAATAAAATATTGCTCAGATTCTCCTCCATGGTCACAGGAGATGAAGTGGCCCCTTTCTGCCATGTGACTAAGCCTTCTACTTGTATTCTTTCATTTCTCATCATCTCCAGGATCTTATTACATGGACTACTTTTTCTCTTGCTCTTGCATTAATATTTAAAGACCTTCAAAGGACAGCTGTGATGAAATAATTTCATAAATCCAAATATTTTATGTAAACTTGACATTATTATTATCTCAGTCTCTCAAGCAATGAAGGAAAATTCCAAAGTACCAATATGGTAAAAAAGAAAAGAAATACCTTATCATGGATTCATTTTTAGTTAGCAATTAAAAAAAATAAAGGGAAAGAAATAGGGCCAAATGAGGATTCAATTTTGCAGGGGTAGTGATTTTGGAAAGTATCAGAGAATGAAACAATGTCGGTAGGGTCATGATAGCAAGGAAAAAGTTTTAAGAGTGAGAATCCCAGATTCTATGGCAAGTTGATATGGTTAATGTTTGGGTATATGGACCTTTCAGTGTGCAAAGGAATTTAAATTTTCAGGGGAGAAAACAGAGACAATAATGATTGTTGAGCAACAAAAAGGCATGACTAAATTTAAGAGTAGGAAATAGTATTCTAACAGTGGGATGATGGATGAATTGAATGGGCATCTCAGTTCATATAATCCTACCGGAAAACTCTAGTTTTCTTTCCTAAGCTCCACTGCTAATTAATTTCCATAGGACACTCTTTACCATATCATAGAAATTTCTAGATACTGGATGTTCCTTTTACCTCTCCACTTGCTGTGACTACTCACATTAGAATTAGCTTCCATGCCTGTGGTCTCATCTTTTGGTTGCCTCCTTATAACCAACCCCCACACGCTTGCCATACATTTCAATTTAAGAAGGTTCAGACCAACTAGGTCTTCATCATCGCCATGCTAAACTCATCTCTATAAGATTTTTTCTACCAGGTCCTTCTTCATTTCTCCTTTAACCTACTTTTTATGTGTTCTCCCATGAGACTGTAAATTGCTTGAAGGCCAACATTGTCTTTCCGCAATTATTATTTCAAGCAGTCAGCAAATTGTTAGAAACATCATAAGGACTTAACAAATTGCTGAATTATTTAAAAATTGTAACATATTAGAAAATAAGTAACCTAGAAGAAATTTATAGGCATTAGCTTAAAAGTGAAACTGATGAATCCATCACAAATAGCAGGTCAATTTGAAGAAACCTACAATCAGCCTTTTGACAACAGTGATAAGTTCTCTAATTATTCCAAACCATGTTCTAAAATGATGGTTTGTGTCTCTCATATGTACACTTTCTAAATCATATCTTTTAAAAAACACACCTCTGGGCTTCAGAGACATATGTTGCTTTGATGTAACAAATTGTTTGTATTATGTTTAATGTGTGCTAAGAAAATAAAAAGAATAATTTTATTGAAAGAATCAGTTATTGTTACCTTGGTTATGAGTCATATTTTTACTTCATGTACATGAAACCAGTAAGTAAAAATAGTTTTATAAAGATCTTTGGGGAATCTCTTTTTTTCAAATTCAATTTTAATCTAATACACTAAAAACAACTGATAGTGGAAATTATTTTAAAATATAGGTTAGATGGCTTTTTCAAACTCTATTGCTGAATTGTATTTTAAGTAAGATATGCAAATGTTAAATAAATGATATAGGCCAAGAAAAACTAGAAATTAGAGGAAAAGAATTAAAGGATTTTGTGGGAAGTGAGTTGAAATTAATAAGCTATTGAAAATTCTGAAAAAATGTGACTACACTTGGAATCTTAGTTATGCCTCCAGGTATAGCAGAAATAGCAGAAGCATTTTCCTGATGTAACATTTCCCACGTGATCACCACATTTCTATTTTTTTCATTGCCAGTAGTTATGTGTGTTATCTTCTTGGGGAAATCAATTCCAGATTCATAAAATTCTGAGTTAAGAATAGCTACATATTGCCTTCTTTTAGCTTTTATGCTTCATAGGCTGAAGTGTAAGCCCTTCAATTCAGAGCCAAGAAAATGAATCAATTACATAATGATTAGTTTTCATCAAGGAACTAAAATTAATCAATATTATACATTCAAAATCAGCTGCAACTCATCAAATTAGTCCCACAAGTGATGACTGAAGAGCACTCATCAGACTCTAAGGGTGTATTCTATATCATCATTTAAATGGGACAGGACTTGCTATTTCCAACATAGTTTAAATAATGTTTCTAGGGTATTGGAAATAGAATTCACGATTGCTGCCTCCACAGTATAAGGTTATTTATTTTGGTTCTGGGTGAACTGAGCAAAAAATATAGATTTGATGAAAATTGCAAGCATTATCAAACTAAACTGATTATCATTATTCCTGTACATATTTAAACTCAATTGTTAGTTAATTTCTTTAAAATAAATATATCCTTTCATCTCTCCCCATGCTTCCCTGTTCTGAAACATGTCTGAACTTACCTTGACCTCCACTCAAGCCACCTATGTTTACTTTGTTTGATTATCACCCATTCTATGGTCTCAATTTCCGTTATTCAAAATCTTGGACCAATATTTGACCAGCTTGATTTACATCACCTCCTACCCTTGTATCCCTTGACCCGTTGTTGAATCACCACTCATTCCTTTACCAACTTCAATTCTTGATTACTCCCATATCTTCTTTCCTTCTTACTTGCTGCTGAATGCTAATGGAGAAAGTCATACAAAAGTGCTAACCATTCATTATAAGAATTTATGTCCTTGACTGCTATATTCTACTCCTTCTACTACTGCTTAATTCCAAATTTTCTCTTCTCTGTTTGAGACCTACACCATCATCACTCTTTCTTTCTCAGAAGAAGATCTTTATTCATGCTGCATTGAAAAAATAGCATTTACTATTTATATATCATTTACTATATGTCAAATAGTGTTAAGAACTTTATAAATATTATTTCATTTAAAGCAGTGATTCCCAAAGTGGGCACCACCTCCCCCTGGTGGGTGCTGCAGTGATCCAGAGGGGTGGTGATGGCCACAGGTGCATTTATCGTTCCTATTAATTGCTATTAAAATTTTTAAAAAAATTAATTTCCAGGGGCACTAAGTAATATTTTTTCTGGAAGAGGGCAGTAGGCCAAAAATGTTTGGGAACCACTGATTTAAAGTAATGTCACAATCCCGGTTTCTACATAGTTTTAAAATTCAAATATTTTAATAGCACCATGCAGCTCACCTTCCACTTTTCTTTTCTTCTAGCTCATAGTAATAAGTATAAGGATGATATTAGAAATTAGGTTTTGTTATATTAGTTTAGCAATAAGAAATAGAGAAGCTGGCTTGAGAAAGAACTGGAGTTTGAGGCAGATATGAGACAGTGTCGATTTCAAATGCTGACAGTTTAATGGCTTTTTTCTGTGAAAGTTACTCTTTCTGAGAGTGGCAGTTGGTCTCTGGCAGTTGGCAGTCACACAGAGAGACTCTCTCTCTCTCGGGGCTGGAGGAGGTAATATCTTAGCCTCTCTATCACTGTCTGGGGAAAGACCTGAAGGAGCTTAGTGTTTTCTTTTTCCAGCTTGGGAAACATGACTGACTATTTCTGTTTTATAGATTGATTTAACTCTGAGAAGATCAAAGAAAACCCTGGTCTTTGATTTGGACTCTGAGTCTGTTAAGGCTCAAAGTCCTAATTTGATTCTTGTTGAGACTTAACCAGCTAGCCTTTGTTATTTTTATAATTTGAAGATGAAGTTAAGAATTATAAGGATGATATTGTTAGTTTATTTAAAATAGTAAAAATTTGAGTTAGAAAGATCTGGAAGGATTAACGTAGCCTGTGAAAATAGGAGAAGCGGTTCCTAACGGGACCAGAAAGTTTTATTTGGGTGGAGTTAGAATCCCTTAGAGAGGGGGCAGCTGCATAGCTCAGTGAGAGTCAGGCCTAGAGACAGGAGGTCCTAGGTTCAAATCCGGCCTCAGACACTTCCCAGCTGTGTGACCCTGGGCAAGTCACTTGACCGCCATTGCCCACCCTTACCACTCTTCCACCTAGGAGCCAATACACAGAAGTTAAGGGTTTAAAAAAAAGAATCCCTTAGAGTTAGAAATCCTTTTATCCTTATATATTTCGATAAATAGTTTGTTTGTTTTTTTAACAAGAGTATCTTTAGCATTCTTGTGCCTGACCCTGAAGGGAAGTTCACTTATGAGTTTCACTTCACTGATATAAACTGAAGATGCTTTGTTAGCACAGCAAGCAGAGTATCTGAAATCAGCTTATAACCAATAATCAATTCTTTACCCATTGTTTTTACAGTCATTCATTTACATTTATTTTTACAGTTTTGGCAATTCATTGAAAGATTATTTTTACAGTTGTAAACCTCTTTGCTAAGGCCAATACTTCTATTTCTGTCTACATTCCATCTCTACTCCAATTGTTCTTTTTCCCTCTGGAACTTCCTCTTTGATTATAATCACACATTCTCTCTGAAATGTTCAATCTTTTGCTTTCACTGCTTTTTTTCTTTACAAATATGCCCCTCTCTCTCTCTCTCTCTCTCGTATATTATATCATATATGTATTATATATAATATATTCCTCTTCACATATAAAATATTTAATATAGTATATCTACATATAATATATATTTATATATTTGGAATATATATTATTTTGTATTATATATATATATATGTGATATATATTATGCAATCAAGATAATTTGGGGAATACCAAAGGGGAATGAGGGAAGACCTCACAAGAAAAGGTTGCATTGATTTGTTCTAAGCTCCAAAGTTACCTAGGTATTCTAAGAGATGGTGGTAAGGAGGGAAGTGAAGGGTTTTCTAGGAAAGTGAAATGACTTGAGTAACTAAGGGAGGTAGGAAATGGAATGTCTTGTGTGAGGAAGAGCAATAAGACCATTTTGGCTGGACCTAAGAATATATAAAGGGATATAATGTACATTTAATAAGACTTGAAAGGTAGGCTAGAGCCAGGTTATTAAAGACAAGATTCAAAACAAAGGAATTTGCCTTTGACCCTACTGGTAATAGGGAACCTTTCATATTTTTTTGAGTTAGGGAGTGACATGGGCAAATTTGTTTTTTATTAGTGTAGGAAAATATATGTATGGTCATGGAGTCACCAGGGATATTATAATAAACTAAGGGGTTTGTGGGAATACACTTTGGGATTTAAGAGAGACTGGACCAGGGTAAAGAGACCAGAGTTTACTGGATTTCCACAGGAATAGCAGTTGATCTTAACTGTCACCCAGCTTCCACTAGACCAAAGAATAGTAACAGGCTAACAAGGTAAAAGGGACTTAACAGCTTTAATTATGTTAGACTAAAAGGTGGGAAAGGATTTCTATACTTAAAATCTAAAGGATAAAACCACAGGGCAATGGGAGGACTTATTCTAAGTGATCTAAACTAACAGGGCCCAAGGAGCTATAAATGGAGTCTCTGGGTTTCTGCCTCAGACCTGAAACCTGCCAGACTTGAGTACAGCTAGGGCTTTGTGGCTTTGGGATTCTCACTGCAATCCACTGATGATCTCTGGATGCCAGGAGCTAAAGAAGGGTTTTGCTTGAAGCACTGTCCTCCAGTACTCAAACTTCACCTCTTCTCTTGGCTCTGTAGATCTTGTCCTTTTGCTAGATGCCACACCACACAGGATCCCAGGGGAAATCAGGAAGCAGGGTGTCCTTTGCTCTGAGGTCTCCCAGGCTGGCAACAGTTTTGCCTACCACTAATGGAGTCCACACTCAGGGCACAGACAGACTTCTTCCTCCTTCATTCCAACCTGGAATTCCCAGCTCCAGCTCCTTCCTGCTAGGTACAACTTAATTCCTAATAACTAGCTAATCTCATTTTACTCATAACATTAGCACATATGGAGAGTAGATTGGAGAGGGGAGAAACTTGAGGCAGAAATATGAATTAGGATGTTATTGCTATAATCCAGATGAAAGTTAATGAGGGATTGAGCTATGTGGGCTCAGAGATCAAGGATACTTCCAAGGTTGCAACCTAGGTAACTGGAAGGATATTGATGCTATTAGTAGAAATAGGAAAGTTCAAAGAGTTTGTAGAAGAAAATTAACTTTTTAAAATAAATGTTGAAATGTATATACAAATGATATGCCTATATGGTAACAAACTTGCCCAGGGTTTTGTGAGAATCAAATGGCAATAATTTTAAATGATTAGCACACTATCTGACACATTATAAGTACTATATAAAGGTTAGCTATTTTTTAACATAATTACTTGCATATTATATTTTAAAAATATACTTGAGAGGGGCAGCTGGGTAGCTCAGTGGATTGAGAGTCAGGCCTAGAGATAGGAGGTCCTAGGTTCAAACCCGGCCTCAGCCACTTCCCAGCTGTGTGACCCTGGGCAAGTCACTTGACCCCCATTGCCCACCCTTACCAATCTTCCACCTATGAGACAATACACCGAAGTACAAGGGTTTAAAAAAAAACAAAACAAAAAAAAAGAATCATTTAAAAAATATATATACTTGACATAGAATTCATATATATGGGTGATGGTGATTTTTTAAGTCTTCTATGAAATGGGTATGAAAATGTGCTCAAATGAGTTGGCATTATTTGGCCAGTTTTTAAAAAGTTTTATGTTATATTTTTAAAATCCATAATATTGTTTATGTTATTGTTAGGGTTTTTGTTTTTCTTGTATCAGGGTTTTGGGGAATCCATTACATAAGAAATGCTATTAACTTGAGAAAAATAATACACAGAAGTGTTATAATTGCAGCATTAGAAACATAATTTGTCTTTTAGTCAGCATGATATTAGATTAAGAATTGAACCATTAAAGAATGTGGTCATAATCTTTGAAAATTAAGTATTTAATTGACTTATTTTGTTTTAATATGTATAAAATATATAATAATAAATCACTCTGTGGGAAAAGAATTAGCAGAGATCTCTTAAGTTGTTCTCATCTCTGAAGTTTTGGGGACTTTCTATTTGTGAAGGATCATAAGAGCTTACCAACCCTGCTGATGGTATGTTGTAAAGTTCAAAGGTAATGATTTTGGGGAAACTAGCACCTCTCCTACCTAAATTTTGGGGACTTAAAATTTGCTTATAATAAAGAGGAAGTTTTATCTGATGCAACATTCATTCATCATTCATAAAAATTATAAAATTATACCTGTGTTTTTAATTTTATTTTTGTTATTAAAACCCTTACCTTCTGCCTTAGAATCAATACTGTGTATTGGTTTTAACCAGAAAAGTGGTAAGGGCTAGGCAATGGGGGTTAAGTGACTTGCCCAAGATCACACAGCTAGGAAGTGTTTAAGGTCAAATTTGAACCCAGGACCTCCCATCTCTGGGCCTGACTCTCAATCCACTGAGCCACCCAGTTGACCCCTATACCTGTTAATAGTATATATTTGAGTTACATCTTTGAGTCAACTTACTAAGAAAAGACTTTTATAGTAAAATATTTGTATATTAGGGGAAAATAAGCAATATAGATTGGAGGCATAGCATAATAAGTATTTTTCTGGGGATTTTTATTTTCACTACATTTGTAAAATTCAGGAATATGACTATTAATTTGTAAATGAATATAAATTATAAAATAAGATGTTTGTATATGTGCTCATTGTTCATTATTATTGTAACATGTTGTTTACTTGTTTCAGTCCTTTTCAACTCTACATGACTTCAATTGGGGTTTTCTTAAAGATAACTGGAGTAGTTTCCCATTTCCTTCTTAAGTGATGTATAAGACTATGATCCTCTCTAAACTTTTTTGACATTGAAGGTTTCAGGGTCATAGAGTTTCCTATGGTTCTGTTTTGTTTAGAATTACCTTAATTTCTAGATCTTGATGAAGAACATAAGGATTAGCCTGATAAAACAATGGCACATGCCCTGAAGGTAAATCTGCAGTCAATGTTGCACAGGAAAGGTTCAGATCAGCCCTGAGTGGTTCCCTTAATCCAGCAAGAAAACTCCAGGTTTGTTACCTGTTATCAGTATCAGGAACAGAAAGTCCTCATAACCTTCTAAGCTTCAGACAAACTAACTCTGGTTAGTGGGCAGAAGCGTCCATCCTTGTAGCCCAGTCATGAAACCCCTCTCCCTTACTAGAACACTATGAAACTCGTAACATCATCTTTCTCCTTGGTTTGCTTTTCTTCCAAGTCCCATACATGTGTTGCGTTTTCTCTCTCTCTAAAAGGAAATAAACAGGGGGCAGATGGGGAGCTCAGTGGATTGACAGTCAGGCCTAGAGACAGGAGGTCCTAGGTTCAAATCCAGCCTCAGATATTTCCCAGCTGTTGTGACCCTGGGCAAGTCACTTGACCCTCATTGCCCACCCTTAACAGTCTTCCACCTATGAGCCAATATGTAGAATTAAGAGTTAAAAATAAATAAATAAAAGGAAATAAACAATTTTGCTGAGCACAGGATGGACTAGATTAGGAAACGGCACTGCATCCCATCTGATCTCTAGTAAACCAACCTATTTCTCTCAGGCTCCCTGATCCTTGTGTTTTCCAGATTTCTTAGTAAGGTATCTTAGTATCCTAAATTTTCCGAAGTCTGCATGAGGGCAGAATCCCCTCAAAGATTTAAAAATTTTCTTCCCCTTAAGTTCTATTGAAGACAATTCTACAAAACAATGATGTTATTTTTCAAGGATTCAGCAGGAATATTTCCTCAGAAAATCAAAACCTGTTCGCAAATATGCACTGAGTTCTTATTTTCTGAGGGGGGAACAGATGATTTGCTGATCTACTTCTGCATTATTTTCATTTTAATTTTACTAAAAATCCAAAATTGTAGTGTGGAATTCCCTTTCCTTCTTACAAGTGGGAACAAAAAGATTTGGAAGATTGTATGGCATCTTTGAGCACAGGCTCTCAAGGGTTCTTAAAATGCTAAACCAAATAGGGCAGAAAATAATAGGCAGATTTTATACTATGCCAACAAAGTTTTAAGTGTCCTCGGAAGATGAAACCCCAAATCAGTGGAGGTAAAAAACACAACTCCATATGCTTCTTTCAAAGGATAACTAAAAGTATTCAGGATTATCAGACCCATAAGATATTCTTTATTAAATTTTCTTCTTTGTTAAAAATTGTGAATTTAACAATCATCAACAATATATAAACATTTCACTATGAAGAGAAAAACAAAATTGAAGTTTGTCATAGAAATTCAATTTTCTGTTTTATTTTTACGGTGCCTGTTACTACTGAATGTGGTTACATTGCCAAAGAATGTTGTAGATGGTGAGTGGAAAATAATAACCAAAAATTCTGAGCTCCTCCACATCAGGAAGTAGCCATGTCTAGCCTTGCCTTCAATTTCCTTTGTGATACATTCCTCCAATAAAAAGATTCTTCTCCAAAGAACTCACACAAGGCAAAAACTCACAAGAAAATGAGTAGAAGTGATAAAAGGACACTTTCAAGGTCTTTTTGAAGAACTTTAGAATTGATAATGAGACATGGGAAATATTGGTATAGGTCTATCCAACATGGCATCCCCACATTAAAGAAGGTTCTATGTTCTATGAGAAAAAGCAGAATTTTAGTAGCTCAAAAGAAACTTCAGTTATGCAAAAATACAAAGTGATACTTCCATCCCAAATGTTCACACTTTTTTACTCCTGATCTGTGGTAGTCATCTAAGCTCATAATAGTCTTATCATCCACAATCCAACGCATTATACCTTGAGTCCTCTTTGAGTATAAAAGACAACCAACCAAGAATGTAAACTCACTGAGGACAGACATTGTTTTTCTTTTTCTTGAACTTCCAAACTCAAACCTTAGCACAGTGTCTAATCTCTGGAAAGGGCTTAACAGATGTTTTATCTTATAAAATTAGCAACTGGTGAAATTTTTTTAAAAGTTCAACTGCTTTCCAAACAACAACAACAAAAAAAAAAAACAACCTCAACTCCATTACTAAAATATTTACTGAGATTATAAGATCTAGAATTTGGAGACATCTAGGCTAATCTCCTTATTAAGAGATTTCGGGAATGGAAGTATCTTGTCCAAAACCCCATAGCTAGTAAATATCAGATACAAAATTATACCTTTCTCTCGATTTTTCTCTTCCCCTACTATTAAAATATGCTACCACTCACTATGCTAGACAACAAGCAGAGGACAGTCAGACATCAATCATACTAAATATTCATTAACATTAATAGGATGAAACAAAGCTAAGCACAGAATCACAGGGCTCCTTATAACTATGTTCAAACCCATCTGACATGACATTCCCAAGCCACTGGAGAGGGCATATGGTGTTGGAACCAGAAACTATTGGCTAGCAGTGTATAAGAGTTATGGAGAAAGAATAAGCCAGCCTCCTGGTACACTAGTCTCTCTTTTGTACTTGAGTCAGTCACAAGCAATGTTGTTGTGATTCCATCTGCCCACCCTCATTAGAGCCCTAGGCACTGGGACAGGAGATTCATGTATTTCAAGGAGAGTACCCTTCTGCTCTCTTGCCTGATGGCTACTAACAATTGGCTGAGGAAAGAAAAATAAATACTACATAACTTTTTTTACTTTTTCATAGTTTGGCAGATAAGTAACAGAAGATTAGAGAAATATGATTTTAGTTCTCAGTGATTATAAACTTTGACATACAGATAATTTTTAAATTTTCATTTAGCAATAGTGAATTATTGTATGACCAAATAGATGTGCAGATAACAGTGAAAGAAGGGCAAATGACCTTTCTTTGGACTGTTAAATATACATCTCAGTTTGCCAACAGCTCATCTTCACCTGAATGTCTCAGCAATACCTCCACCTTACCATGTCAATAATGGAGCTCACTGATTTTCATCTAAAAAGTATTCCTCATCTCAACTTTTCCGTCAGTGATAGCACCAATCACTGGTTTGTCCATTTTCAAAACCTTGGTGATATTCATTTTTTTAATCCTATGTTGAACATATACATTTAGCTATTAAGTATGTTACTTATTCACAACTCTCTTGCTCAAGAAAAAGACAATAACTGTCATTTGTTAGATACAAACTTTAAAAATTAATTGAATCAGAGAATTATAAAGCTAAAGCTGGAAGGAGCCTCATAGGCTACCAAGACTTCTTTTTTTATAGAATCCCTTCCAATTTTATAGAAACTGAGTTATATTGCAATAAAGTGACTTACCTAAAATCAGACATAATAAAGCATCAGAAGTGGAATTTGAATCTCCATCTTCTAATTCAGGAACTTATAATCTTTTCACTGTACTATTCTTCATCAATATTTCAGGCATCTACATCTTCATTTTTATTTCTACTTTGACCATATTATTTTAGGCCCTCAATCCTACCTCCCTAGGTGACCATAATAGCCTGTTAATGTCTTCTCAGCTCCAAATGATCATCCCTCCAGTCAGTCAGTCAATAAACATATAGAGTGCCTATTATGTGCCAGATAAGCTAAGCATTGGTGACACCAAAAAAAAAAAAAAAAAGACAAGCCATTATTAACCCCAATAAGCTCATGATATATCTTACTATCTTTTACACATATTCTTGAAATAGAGTATGTTGTTTTGAAGAGTTATTGACATGAATTCAGAAGAGAATCTAGTTTGAATCCTATCACTGAGAGTTATTATAGTTCTGTGATCAAATGCCAGTCATTAAACCTCTCTGAGTGTCAATGTACCTATCTATAAAATGGAAACAGTAATAAGTACAGTACCTGCTTCAGCAGATAATGCAAGATTATAAAGGTTTTTATAAATTAAAAAGTCTTTTACTATACTAATATCAAGTATTAGTATCTAGAATAACTTCTTACCTGGTTATGCCTCTCCTTTGTTCAAGCATTTTCCATATCCTCCAAAGAATCTGATAGTATAGTTCAGATCAGTGGTGAAGAATTCAAATAGAAAAGTATCCCTGAAGACATACTAACTTAGAAAATCACAAATTAATATTATCTAGATTATGTTGTACATTTATTTATTTTGTTAAACTTTTCCAATTGATTTTAATGTGGTACTGCCCACTGGAGTTTGATCCCTGTGGTTCAGACTCTGGTTTGACTTTCATAGTTGTCCATATTTTGAAGCCACATTACTTTTATTTTAGCCTTATATCATATTACTCTACCCTAGCCCCATGCTATCTTTGTTTCCTCCTCCAAGTAAGCTGTGCTTTCTCACCTCTTTAGTATTGTTCACATTGATCCCTAACTTGTCTAAATTGCCTTCCCTCTCCTCTGTTCATTTTTAATTTAGTTCAATTGACTACAATTCAATATAACGCAATTCTGTTCAATTAAATTCAAAATGTATTAAGACACTATGCTAGGAACTAGGGATATAAATGTAACTAATATGTCAAATTAAGTTCAAGTAAACTGTGTTTAACCTTAAAGACTTATTAATAATTAAAAATCAGCACTGTTTGTATTGTCATGTGAGCATTTCAATATGAAACGGAGCTCTTTTCTGGGGCATTTGAATAAGCTTAACAGCCACCAACCAATGAAGCCAATAAGCATTTTGAACAAAAACATACATTATAAAAACAAACGAACAGTTAAATGATACTTATGGTCAAGTTGAATGGCAAGGGGGGAAACTGAGCTATCTGGAGGAAAGTCACTGCAATGCCTTTCTTTACCCTTTTTGCTCATGTTTCATTTTCCAACTCTTTACCCAGTCAACCACGGACCTTTGGTTCTTCATACTAAATGAAGTAATAGGGTAGGAGAAATAATGTGCAGGATGTAGTGAGCGAAGACTCAGTGCATAGATAATTATGCCATAAGAAAGTAAATTAAACTATTTAAAGTAGTTTGTCTATTTCATTTATGACACTTGCTAGCCTTTGGAGCATGCTCAGATTGCCTAACAGGGAGACATCTTAGGGTAACTTGTCTGGTCAAGCAGATATATAACAGGAAGATTCTGTTTCCCTAATCACATCAGTGAGGGTTTATTTGGCTACTGAAAAAAATGCTTTTTACTTATTCATTCATTCATTATTTCATCTCTTTACCCAACTGTGATAGTGATTAGTAAACTTGTAGATGGTACAAAATGATATGATTTAAAGTAATTTTCAGTACATTGAAATGATATGGTTAAAAACAAGATAACAAATGTTTATTGAATTTAATAATGAATGAATGTGGATATAACTAAGAGACATGTAAAGTCCTGTATTTCATTTTAAAAGTCCAAGTTTAAATTAGGGGAAATGTGATTTGACAGTAGCTTTAAGTAGCTAAGTAACCTAGGGGAGAGTGTTACACATGGAGTCAGACAATTTTGATGTTTATATTAAGCTTCAGGAATAAATTATGTCTATCCAAATATTCTGGCATTATAAATATCCTCACAGCAATGAAAAAAGGTTAGGCAGCCAATTTCAAATTAAGTCATCAACTAATATTTATTAAATGCTTTCTAAATGTCAGGTACTGGTAAAAAAGGAAAAGAAAAGGATAAAAAACAGTCCCTGATCTCAAAGAGCTCACAATATGATAGACGAGACAACATGCAAAGAATTTTGAATAGAAAAAAAAAACACACACACACAAAGAGTAATTGAAGGTTATCTCCAAATGAAGCATTATTCTTGAGTGGGACTAAGAAAATTCTCTTACCAAAAAAGTTGAATTTGAGCTGAGTCATGAAGAAAGCCAGAAAAAGCTAGAATCTGGGAAGAAGAGGGTAAGGATTTCAGGTAGGGGGTAAAGTCATTGAAAAGGCATTGAGTTGAAAGATGAAAAATTTTAACACTAAGATAACGGAGAGAAAGCTATTGTGATGACACAGAAGTGAGGTAATGATAGCCTTCATCAAGTGGTGTCAGTGTCATAAACGGGAAGGGGGAATAGATATAAAGAATATTGTGAAGGAATAATACAAAAGACTTGGCAACATATTGGACAGATATCAAACTGAAGGAGTAGCTCTAGTTTAGGAGCCTGGGCAACTGGGAGGATGATGGTATCATTCTTGGTAATAGAAAGTTGAAAAATTGGGGAGAATTTTATAGGAAAATATGATGAATTTACTTTTTTCCACAGAAAATCAAGATAGTTTCATTACTATCACATTAAATTTAGGAGACATTAAAAAAACCAAAATTGTACAAAATAATTTAAATTTATGTCAAACTCCCATTCCTTCTTTGTTTTTTGAAATGTTTGCATTTGTTGAAATTTATAAAATCCGTAATAAAAAAGGAAATTTAGGTTGTTTTTTTTTTTGTTTTTTTTTTTTTTTTACAAAAAAGGTCATCTCAGTTACCTCCCCCATTAGGATCATATTTAATCTTTCCAAGGAACAAAAATATATACTCTTTCTACCATTATATATGCAAGGAAACTTCCTCCTTTTTGTTATTCAGTTGTTTTTTAGTTATGTTGGACTCTTTGAACAAAACAATTTGATTTTTTCTTGACAAAGATAATGAAGTGGTTTGCCATTTCCTCTTTCAGCTTATTTTACAAATGAGGAACTGAGGCAAATAGTGACTTGCCCAGGATCAAATGGCTCGTAAATGTCAGAGACCAGATTTCAACTCTAAAGATATGTCTTTCTTACTCTAGATCTGGCACTCCACACACTGCACAATGCAACTGACATTCCCTCCTTTATATTTCAATGAATCCCTAAAGTGCGATTTTTGAGACCATACAATGGGTGATAGTCAAAGTAAGATGGCTGCAGCTATTTCTAATGGTGGGAAATGGCATCCATACCATAGGACTTCACTTTTTCCAGGTTCCCTGTCACTTATCTCAGTAACAATGGTCAATTAAAAATCCATAACACCCCAGAACAGAAGACTGGATGATGGTTGCTGTAGTTATGTGGTTGCTGGCAATGGTGATCTCAGGGTCCCCAGAGATGCATCGCCCATGGTATTCCACTGCTCCTTGATCCATGGGCCAGAAGTGAGGTCAAAGGTCTCCTAATGGCCCGGAAGTCCCAGAACTAGATGTTCTCTCTGTGCCAGAGTTCTGTTATTTTGGCCTACAGAACTCTGACACAGAGTATCTATACCACACTACAGCAAATGTTTCATCCTCAGCATGTGGCCCCGTACTTCTCTGTATGAGGTCTCATGTGGCTTTGTGTCATCGAAAATGGCTATGTGTGTCAGTTCTGACATGTGTCACAGATTCTCCATCAGGGGCATAGGCAAAACAATGAGAGCCAACAGTAGTAGTCTGTTTGTCAGACAAGGGGAACTCCTGGGCTTCAACTAATAGTCAGTCTTTGCCAAGTAATTTCCACTATTCCTCAGAAGGTTTTTATACCGCCGCCTTGGGCCAGATTTAATTATATTTTTTCAGAAAAATTTTTCCCATTGTTACATGATACATGTTCTTACTCTCTCCCCTCCAACCTCAGTCCTCCCACACTTCCATAGCTGATGTGCATTTCCACTGGTTGCTTCATGTGCCATCAATCAAGACCTATTTCCATATTATTGATAGTTGTACTAGGGTCGTCATGTCCATATCAACCCATATGTTCAAGCAGTTATTTTCCTTCTATATGTCCACTCCTATAGTTCTTCCTCTGAATGTGGATAGCTTTCTTTTCCATAAATCTCTCAGAATTGTCTTGGGTCATTGCGTTGCTGCTAGTACAGACATCGATTACTTTCGATTTTACTACAGTGTATCAATCTCTGTGTACAATGCTTTTCTGGCTCTGCTCCTTTCACTCTGCATCAATTCCGGGAGGTCTTTCCAGTTCACATGGAATTCCTCCAATTTGTTATTCCTTTGAGCACAGTAGTATTCCATCACCAACTAATACTACCATTTATTCAGCCATTCCCCAATTGATGGGCATCCCCTTGTTTTCCACCATATGTTTGACACCATAATTTTTCTCTAATTTTTCTACGATTTCATTCACCTCTCTTCTCTCTTTCTTATTTATGTTTTTGTTTGATTTATCTAGATCTGATATGGGATGGTTGAGGTCACCCACTACTATAGTTTTGCTATCTATTTTGTCCTGGAGCTCCACTAGCTTCTCCTTTAGAAATTTGTATGCTAGACCATTTGGTGCATACATGTTGAGTACTGATATTTTTTCATTGTTTATACTGCCTTTTTTCAGGATGTAATTACCTTCCCTATCTCTTTAACCAGATCTATTTTTACTTTTGCTATGTCAGTAATCATGATCACAACTCCTGCCTTCTTTTTCTCAGTTGAAGCCCAATAGATATTGCTCCAGCCTTTCATTTTTACTCTATGTATGCCTGCCTGTCTCATGTGTGTTTCTTGTAGACAACATATGGTAGGATTTTGGTTTCTAATCCCCTCTGCTATTTGCTTCCATTTTATGGGTGAGTTTATCCCATTCACAATCAGAGTTATGATTATCAACTGTGTATTCCCCAACATTTTGATTCCCTCTCCTTGTCCTGCCTTTTCTTCTTTCATTATTTCCTTCTACACCAGTGTTTTGTTTTTATTCAGTGCCCCTAGTCCCCTCCCTTATTTTACTTCCCTTTCTTCCCTCTCACTCCTTATTTCCCTCTTATTTTTCTTTATGGTCTTTTTAAGCTACCCCTCCACCACACACACAAACACACACACACACACACACACACACACACACACACACACACACACTTTCCCTCCCTAGTATTGCTTCCCTCCCCACCAGTCCATTTTTTACCCTTCTACTTCTCCATAGGGCACGAATCAATTCTCTGACCCAATGAATCTGACTGTTCTTCCCTACTTGAGTTAATTTCAATGCACATATTTCCTGCCTCCAACCTCTTTATTCTTCCAGTGTATTGATCTTCTTTCCTGTTCCCTCCATGCACTTCTTTATGGAATATAAATGTACTTCATTTTGTCTCTTTTCCCACTTCTCATAATATTATCTTCTTTTTTTACCTCTAGATATATATATATATCCATATATATATATATATATATTCATATATATATACATATATTCATATATATATACATATATTTCTTGGCATTTCATCCTATACAGTTTGTCACTGTTCCCTCTAAGTAAACTTCTTCTAGTTACCCTGTTGATAATAATAATTTTTAATATTTACCAATATCTTCTTTTCTTCTAGGGATACAAACCTTTTGAATTTATTGGGTCCCTGTAGGATTAGAGAAACTGTAAGATGACAGGGGTCAGTGGCAATGGAGTTCTCCTAATCCCTGGTCTTTGGAGAGACAGGCAGGCTTGACTGGATGGAAGGGGCAGGAGCCTGAGGAGTACTCCTTCACCTCCCCCCACCCTTTAAGCAGTTGGAAATCAGTTAACTGCCTGGTTATGGAGGATATTCCGGTTTGATGACTTCAGGGCCAAGATGGTAAGTGGGGAAAGGCCAAACCCCTTGTGATGATAACTTCCTTTGTTTGAATTACTCTCTCACAGGATGGAAATATATATGGTAAAGTCTTAAGCAAATCTGACCACTGGCTTCCAGGGCAAAGGCAGTTACAACCCCTGCTGAGATGAAATGCTTGGCTTGACTTGATGAAAGACAGGTAGTAAGTATAACCCCAGCTAACTATACAAACTCTATCTTTCACCAACTAGATGCATTTAATGATTTCAGGGAATAGGAGAGGGAAACAGTTTAAGGAGGTAACTTGTCTAAACTGTTAACTTTATACTAACAGGATGGGGGATATAACTTGAATGGCTGAAACTTAATCAAAGCCCCTAAATATCTTCCTTCTAAAACCTAAATTACTGAACTGAAGGTAGACTGTGATTTTGCTTGAAGGTCTGTCAGTGTGGTTAGCTATCAAGGTAAAGCAGCCCTGGCTGTCAGTAACTGAATGACCCAGCTCAGAGCTACACAGATTATCCCTCTGCTCAGATCCAAGAGCAAAGAATCAGGACCCTTGCAAGAGGGGTGTCCTGGATTTTATACCAAGACTCCAACTGCCTTTAACTGCCCCCTCCCTTAGAGTTCTGGGGGCACTTTGGAATTCTGTGATGCAGCTTGAACCCCTCTCAAAAATATGGGTACCACATCCCTTAAAGAAAATATTTTTTTTCTTTTCTTTCTTTTTTTTTTCTAGCTCTCTTAATTACCTTATGATGATTCTCTTGAGTTCTTTTTTTGGGCAGAGAACTCTCTGTTTAAGTCTGTTTTTTTATTTATGAATGTTTGGAAGTCTTCAATTTTATTGAATGACCATTCTTTCCCCTGTAAACATATAGTTAATTTTGCTGGATAGGTGATTCTTTGTTGTAGACCCAGTTCTCTTGTTTTCTGGAATATAGAATTCCATGCTTTCTGGTACTTCAATGTAGATGCAGCCAGATCCTATGTTATCCTAACTGTGGTTCCCTGGTATCTGAATGACTTCTTAGCAAATTGTAGTATTTTTATCTTGGTCTGGTAGTTTTTGAATTTGGTAGAATATTCCTGGAAGTTTTCAGTTGTTGATTAAATGTAGGAGGTGATCTGTAGATTCTTTCAATTTCCACTTTTCCCTCTTGTTCAATAATGTCAGGGTAGTTTTCTTGGATAATTTCCTGTAGGATGTTGTCCAAACTTTTATTTTTGTCAAGATGTTCTGGTAGACCAATAATTCTTAAATTTTCTCTTCTAGCTCTGTTCTCCAGATCTTTGGTTGTATCAATGAGATGTTTATATTTTCCTCAAATTTTCCATTTTTAAAATTTTGCTTCATATATTCTTGCTGCCTTTTGAAGTCATTTGCTTCTAGTTGTT
>NC_058132.1:512174485-512194761 GCF_016433145.1 Gracilinanus agilis
ATCTTTCTTTCTTTTCTTTCTTTCTTTCTTTCTTTCTTTCTTTCTTTCTTTCTTTCTTTCTTTCTTTCTTTCTTTTTCTTTCTTTTTTCTTCCTTTCCTTCCTTCTTCCCTCCCTCACTTTCCCTTACTTCACATGTAAAAAGTTATAAAATCTTGTTTATTTACCCAACTACCTCAAAATCTTTCATACCCCTAGTGCTTCCTACCTTACTTATTCATAAGACTCTTTATCTCTACCTATATTAGATGTAGCTTAGCATAGTAGAAAGTGCATTCAAATAAGGGTTAGAGTATTTTAGGTTAGAGTTTTACTTCTGATTGGTTAAATCAGTCATTGAGCCCTTGTTACCCCATCTGCAAAATGGAGGTAACATCATCCCTGCCTATTTCACAAAGTTATTATGAGGAGGGAATATATATTTTTAGAATTGTAAAACAGTATAATTTAAAATATGAAAATAATAAGATGATAGATACTAGGCCAACAAGTTGAAAGCAAATTGAAGTAATCTTTAATATTTTCAACCTTTATTTTTAAATTTTCCTTGCTGACAAATAAGAGTCTGATAATTTACAAAGATTTGGATTCATGAAGCAGTAGATGTCTCAGTGAATAGAGCACTAGGCCTTGTCACGAAGACTTGCATTCAAATCTAACCTCAGATACTAGCTATGTGACTTAAGCAAATCACTTAATCTCTGTTTGCCTTAATCTACCTGAGCAGAAAATGTCAAACCATCTCTTTGCCAAGAAAACCCAGTGGACAGTAAGGTCTACAGAGTCACAAAGTCTGAATGACTGAACAACAACAAATTATTTCAAACATTTTACCCTGAGTGAACAATATTTTGGTTGGATTGCCAAAAATTCCCAAATGAAAGATATTTGCATAAGTAAGTTTTTATCTTCTATAAGAACTGTATGATTTTACCAGTAGGTATAAAATTGGTGAGTGTTTAGCCCAAGAGTAGTACCATCTGCTAGAGTAATTCATTTGGCAAAAAGACTACCAGTGTTTATAGTATCTAACTCCTACTCTAGGAAAGTGTGATTTAAAGGCAACACCAAACCTCTAATAGTGTAAAGCTCACGAAGTCAGCATAGCAGAAAATGTACTTGTCCTTATGATAGACTCACATTAAATATATTGATTGGATAATTCCATGTAACTCTTACAGATGAAATCTACTGATGCTTTAAGGAAGGACATTCTCAGAACAGTATAGGAAAATACATTATATAAAGATCATGAGACTTTGCCTGTAGGGGTTAGCTAAATCAAATTATATGTGTATATAAGGCGTAATCCTCTCATCGACACCCCTTTCCTTTAGAATTTGTTGGCAAAAATGAAGAACTATATTCACAAAGTCAGAGTTTTAGCAGTGACTTGTCTTTCCAAGTTTTATACATCATTCAGTTATGGCCGTGAAAGAATCCTGAAGTTAGTTACAGACATTGCTAAAGATGGTGCTATTCAAGGACTAAAGAGTTAGCTTCTCAGTGGCTACAAAATGAAATTCTAATCCTAATCATTCATTCCAAAAAAAAGTGTTTACAAGAAACTAAACAATACTGTGACTATGAGAACATAAATGCAACCTCACTAGTAGAGGAAAAACACTTCAGAGCCAGTGTTCCAGTAAGCATGGGTTAATGTCATCTTTTTTATGTTCAAAGGACAGTACAGTCTTATTTCAATTGTTGAATAACATGCTTCTTAGATACTAATTTTTTAAAAAGTTATTCTGAGAGCTGTCAAGCTCTGAGTGTATATAGTGGAGGGTGATGCTTTTCTGACACTAATATGGGAAGTCTATAACATTGGTGTTATACTTTTCCTGTGAAAACAGTATCAGCATCACCTTTTATACATATTTTAGTGAAGCTTTAGCACTGTTCAAAAACAAGAATGACACTATCCAGGTAAAATATCCAATTAAATGAATAATTCAAATGAAATATTCTGTCCCAGTCAAGTCACATCTAAAGTACCATGTTATTTCTGGGTACCACATTTTTAGAAAGGATGAGTTAGAGAGCATCCCAAAGAATGGTCTTATAATCATGCTGCATGACAAACAACTAAAGGAATGAGAAATATTTAGCCTGGAGAAGAAAACAAGAGCACAGCTATCTTCATGTGGAATCAGGATTAATTTTTTTCTTCTTGGTTCCAGAGAAAAGAACTACAAAGAATGTTGGAGATTGTAGTATCTGATTTTGGCTCAATGCAAGGAAAGTTTTCCTGACATTAATAGGTATCCAAAATTTATAATGAACTACCTTAGCAGGTTGATCTTACTAGCTTTAGACTTGTAGTCAAAAGACCTAGATTTTCTTTGCTATTTGCAAACTTGTGCTCAAATGCAAGTCACTTAACCATTTTCAGACTCAGTTTCACCATCTTTAAAATAGGGATTATGATACTTATGACTGGCAGGTAGACGGTGACTTCAAGTCAGGAAATTCTGAGTTCAAATTTAGCCATAGGCACTCAGTAGTGTACGGGTTAAATTAAGGAGTTAGACAAAGTGAGGAAAGTAGTTTAACAGAAACTTTGTTTAATTTCGGAAAAAGGTACAGATAGAAAGATAGAAAAGAGGAAAGAGAGATTTTTAATCGTATACCCTATAAATATACTAAAATTCCTAATACTACCTAAAATTTCCTGAAACTATCCTTTTACTGTCTTCTAAGGACAGTTTCTTCTGCCTGGCACACCAGGCCTATCTCACCTACACTATCTATAAATGATTCACTAACTACTTAACTCCCTAAAATAATAGAAAGCCACCACTCACTCACTCCTTCAATTAGTTTTCTATAGCAGCCCAACTGTCAGTAGCCAACTGCCAGTAGCCCCTTGCCTCAGAGACAGAATTCCTGCTCTCTAGAGATCCCAGGGGCAAAAGACCCCTAACTGTCAGAAGCTGTTTCCTTTATTCTCCTCACTGACCAACTCTCCCCCCTAACTTCCTGTCAGAGAGCCCGCTACTTCCTCTCCTCAGCCCTGGTCTCCTTGGTAATGGAATCTTCAGCTCTAGCTCACTGACTCCTGTTAGTTCTGATATACTTAGAAATCCTGCTCTCTAGCCTCTTAAGGAGACGGAGGGAGAGATTAAGGAAATCCCTTTAACATATTCCCCTGAGATCCTTTGGGAGACTAGTCTCCCCAATGGATCTTTCAAACAAACTATCTCATAATTATATTCATATTCCTAGTCAAAATTGCCTATACTATTAATTCTTTCTAATGTAAAACTATACTAATATGATAAACAGGAGAAGGAAAGCGAGAAGTAAAGAAAACAAAACAAATCTTGGTTTACAAGTCTCAAATTACAAACCACTACAAATAATTACAGTTACAAATAACATAATTCTGACTATACTCTACAGAAATAAAAACCTAAGGATATTAATCTAGATTCAACAAATACCACATAAAAAGTTTAAAATTATTTCTAATATTATTGAATACTTGAGTCCAGCTTCTGCAATTTAACATTAAGTGTCCCCTTTTTCCACATAAGTAACACATTGGTCTTTGGTTTGTAGATTCTCACAAAGGAGCCATAGCTACCCCATAATCTGCAACTCTTTTTTCAAGTTTTTCCCTTTAAAACTTTTATCTCTTTTCTTAATGCCTCCACTAAATCATTATCATCTTCTTTCTTTTCATGCCCATTATACACATATACTGCCACTCTTCTTAATTCATCAAAGTTCATATTCAGCCACCTAGGATAGCTGGTTTTTGAAATATTCCTTGACCCCCATGCGACAATTTTTCACAAACTGCCTTCTCAATTGTCTAAAATCCCTTTCTCTGGTCAAATGTAGGTCTATATATCTTCCTCCCAGTTCTATGTCTCTTCATGAACTGGGAAAGATTTTCACCAATTTTTTATCTGAGTTTGTCAAACTTTGTCCAGTTTGTCAGAACATGGTCTCATAGCTTTGAGCACTGAATCCCTAGCCTGACACAATCTACTGTAATCAGCTTCATTGTTAAAATCCCATGTGGGGTCTTTTAGCAGCCAGTGAATTGCTCCTCTTCCCTAAGCCTCATTAGTAAGCAAGATAACCTTATCTTTCTCCTTTTACCTTAACAACTCCTCTAACAAATGTTCAAAATCAATCCAATTTGGATCAAATTGTTGACATATGCTTTCCAGTCTTTTGAAAACAGCTATGGGCTCATCCTCAAAAGAAAGAATGCTCAGCTTAAATCCTTCAATATCCTGAGGGGTAAATGGTTTTGATGTCTTATGGTAATTAACTCTTCTTTTGGATTAAAAGTTGGTACTTCTCTTAAGGGGAATAGGCCTGTATCTTGATTATTTCTTGTTGTTTCTTTCTCTTGGGTTTCTGCTTGAGCTGCCATGGCATAGGTGGAGGAAGTAGGAACAGTAGGAGAGACAGGATGATTAGAGTGAGAGGTAGTTTCAATAAGTTGAACAATAATTTCAGCCATTTGAGTGATATCAAGGTATGCAAATTGAGTCTCAAGGTATAGAAATTGAGTCTCAATTAAGCTATCTTTCTGTTGTTTCTTCTTAGAAAGAACTAGGTAAATTATTTGGTAAATTTGGTATATTTTAAGTAATCCTATCCGAACAAATACTCCCAAAAATGATAACAGCCTGAAAAAATCTGAAACTGGGAGTGTGCCAGCTCATCAATGCTCTCAGGAAAAGGGAGTTGTTCGAAATAGGCTGAAACCTCCTCCTTTACTACATGTGCCATAATTTCTAGCACTATATTGAATTACCTATAAAAATTTTCTGCGCTTCTACTTTTTGCCTATGAATTCTTGAAAAGAGAAAGGGATGAGACTTGGTGAACAGCTAGGAGTTTGATTAAACTGTTAATCTTCTGTTCCCCACTTTTTACTATACTATCCCTTTAATAGTAGCTATGTGACCCTGGGTAAGTCACTTAACTCTTCATTTATTCATCTAACTGAGGTCCTAAATGAAACCCGAAACATAGTCAAGAAGAGTCAGACATTACCAAAATGACTAAAGAACAAAAATTTTTATATCTTTCCTCATGGGGTTAGTGTGACCTGTTCATGAGATAATGGATGAAACCACTCTACAAAATTTAAAACATCATATAAATGAAAGTCATCATTATTATTTATCAATATTTGCTGTCATTTTCTTAGACAATGTTATATATCTTCAATATAATACTATTAGAACACCATCTGTCTCACAATATCACACTTATTAATTCCACAAATACTCCTTAAGTATTTACTCTGTACCATTAAATGTACATACATGCAGTAGATCTAATAAATGGTTATGGAATTAAGTTGAAATAAAGGCATAACCCCAAGATCTTTGATATCAGGTGTAGAATTAGGGAAACTGTAAGATGACAGGGGTCAGTGCTACTGAAGTGTCCCTATCCCAGGTCTTTGGAGAGACACACAAGCACACAGGTAGGCTTGACTGAATGGGAGGGGCTGGAGCTTGTGGAAGTGCTCCTTCAACCCCCCCTCCAACTAAGCAGTTGGAAGTCAGTTAACAGTTTGATAATAGTGGACAATCTGGCTTGATAACTTCTGGGCCAAGATGCTAAGTGGGGAAAGGCTAAACTCCTTATGATGATATATTTCTCTGAATTATTTCCCCACAGGATAGAATAAGTGAAGTTTGAATTCTTAGAAGCAATTCCCTGCCTCAGAGGTTAGGATCAATTTCAGAGCCACAAGTAGGAGGAACTTGGCTTATGGAGGTTGTGAATATATCCCCAAAATATCTGTATCCAGACACTATTCCTAGTTGATAAGGGTTTAATGATATCTGGGAATGGGAAAGGGGAAATGGCTTAGGACTGATAGGTAAGGAGAAAGCTACATTATACAGCTATGTCAAATAAGGAGCACCTCCCCTCAAAGGGGGAAATGTATCTGAATGGCTGATCTCCTCTCTATGCCTCTAAATATTCTTCTAAACCTAGATAGCTAAACTAAGGAAAACTGTGGTATTGCTTGAAGGTCTAATAAAAGTAAAACAGCTTTGGCTGTCAAAGATTGAATGATCCAGCTCAGAGCCACACAGATTGGCCCTCTGCTCAGATACCTGAGCAAAGAGTCAGGAACAGGATCAGGACCAGGACCCAGGACCCAAGACCCGACAAGCCATGTGTCCTGCCTTCTTATACCAGGACTCCAACTGCCTCTAATTGCTGCTTCTCATAGAGTTCGGGGGGGCACTATGGAATTCTGGGCTGCAGCTTAAACCCCTCTCAGCAATATGGATCCCACACAGGGAGTATATCTTATCTATCTTTATATGACCCGAGATGCTTAGTTGCGTGTCTTCTTGAAAATATATAAACATTTAATGGATTTTATCACAAGTGAATTTAGATTATACTTACTAATTGTTTTACCCTATTGAGAAAGGAGAATAGTAAGCTTCTCAAAATGTATAGCTCAGAATCCTCCCACACCCAACAGATTCATTGAAGTGTACATTTTTATTTCTGAAATCCATTTCATTCTTTGCCATCCCCATCATATTCTAAGAATTTTCCTTCATCTTTCATTCAGAGATTTAATTTTAATTCCTAAATGGGTTAATAGAAAAAAGGAGGAAAGATTAAATAGAGTGGATAAATAAAGAAAAAGATAACATGGCCAACAGAATCCTTGGGTTTTGTGAGAATTTATTTTCACATACTGTATTAATTCCTATGTCAGGGTTCTAGATTAGAGAGGCCCCACTCAATTCCTGTTTCAGGGTCCTAGATAAGGGCATCTATCCAGTGTACTTATTTTTACATATTCTTTGTTCTTAGTAATCCTAAGGAATATTTTCCTTTTAACAAAACCTGTATGATAGGTAAAAAGAGAGGATGATTCTCTTCCTGCCGACATGACTTCCATCACTTAGTGATTGGGGAAGGGTTGAGTTTGATGGTCAGCCCCCTAATTAGCTATTTACCGATTAAATATGTCTTGGGATATTCAAGGGATAAACTAAACAATAAGCTCCCAAGGCTGTATTTAGGAACCCAGGCCAAAGGGGTCAGAGTCTTTTGACAGTTGAGACAATCATTTGACCAGATTAGGATGCCTTGGCTGGTCAATTAATAAATTAATTAAAATCCTCTCTCTTGAGAATTTTAATCATTATAGCTTCTAAGTGGGAGAGTAGTAATTTGGGTTAGATTCAATCTGTATTTCCAATCCATATTCATCTCCTGACCTACCAATTTCTACCTTCCCTAATACTAATCTATTTGTTTCTTTGTTTGCCTTTGTTATCTCAAACTCAGCAATCTAAAACTGAATTCCCCATTCCCCTAAACTTACCCTTATATTAATTATCCTGTTTCTAGAAATGGTGTTAATATTGTTCTAATTACCAAGTCTCATGACCAACATACTTCTCAATCCTTTATGCTCTCTTACCTCCTTTTTACAGTTAGTTTTCAAATCTTATTAATCCTACTTTCACTATAGCCCCTCTATTTGTTCCCATTTCTCAGTTTATACTTATGTGGTCACCACATTATGATACATGCTCCTCTGTTAGGTATTCAATGACCAATACTCTATATCCAATTATCTTTCTAATGTGATTTCCCATTATATCCCTTCATATACTTTTTTGCCCAGTACAACTCACCTGCTTGCTATCCCTCATTCATGGTGTGCCAACCCATTAGGCTTCCTTGCCTTGGCACAAGTTGCTCCCCATGCCTAGAACACTTTCCTCACCTCCACTTTCTGGAATCCCTAAGTATCTTCAAGGCTTAATTCAGTTTGATTCCTACAGTTGCTACTGTGCTTCTCTGCCATTCCAATTATTTAATTTTATGTACATATGTATTTTATATAAGGTATATATGTCTGTATATATGTAATACATGATGTTTTCCTCCAGTAGAAATTAAATTCATTGAAGCTAAGAACGTGTGTGTGTGTGTGTGTGTGTGTGTGTGTGTGTGTGTGTGTGTGTGTGTGTTTGTATCCCCAGCTTCTAATATAGTGTATGACACACAATAGGCACATCGTAAATGTTTTTGAATGGATTAGAATTTAATTTATAAGGCACAAAGAAATAATGTACTTTTAACTGTTTGCATAGAATATTAGTAGCAAATCAGGAATATAACATTTAGCTTCGTGGTAGATATTATTAAAAGGTGATTTGCTCTGGAGGTCAAGAAGTATTGTCAGTTAATAAGGGACCAGTTTAAATATCTCAGGGTTTGGATTATTTGAGGATACAGCTATTGCAGAGGAAACACAAATAGATTATCATTGCTGTGAATTTTAAAAATCAATCTTACAATGCTGCTGAAAAATTCATAGAGAAATAACTTCCAGTAGGAGATGCTAATTCCAGTCCATTATTCTGAAATCACATATGTAATTACAAACAGATTTAACCAAATTAGATGTTACAGTGACATTTTTTATTCTATTCAACAAAAATCTCTTAGGTGATTTAGATATACAAATATTCTTAAAACTGCTTCAAAACAGTTAAAGGCCTTGCTGCAGAACTTATTAAAAATAAATTAAGATACTATGTAATTACTGGAAAGGATCTAAATGAATCTTAATTCATTCCCAAGACTCTCACACTAAGGGAAGATCTCATTCTTGGAAGCCATTTTTAAAACCTCCCAAAGATAATTATTTCACACCATCATTTCCTAGCCAATTCTAGTGATCACATATTCTTTCAAGAAAAATCAGTATTTTTTTTGTGCTGACTAGACTGTTCTCTGACTTTTGTTGTTCATTTCTATTGTCTGTAGGGCATCTTTCTCTCCTACTTTATGACAGCTTTTTAGAAATTTGAAGGCACTGGAATGATCCATTGGCTTTTCTTCATTCTAAAACATGTAATTATTTTCCCATTTATTATATTACTGATTTATTATATAGCCTCTCCTCCATTTGTACACAAAAGAATGTTTCAGGGCATATATGTTTCCTCTATTCAAAGCATATACCCACACATTCACTCACCCACTCACAACCACACACATATATCTACACACATATACACATATACCCTCACATACTATCTACGTACGTATGTATGTACACATTCATATTTATATAAACTTCTAAGGAATGTTAAAAGAAAGTCAAAAGAAATCTATAGAAAGTTGTGAGAATTTCCATTTTCCAGACTAGTTTTCATTTCTATGATGCTTTTGTCAAACCATCAAAAAGAAGATCCCCTTTATCCCTCCTCCTACATTTCTACTTCTTTCCCAAACTCTTTTATATGTATTCTAATGCTTTGCTAAAAATAAACCAAGCTGAAACACCCACAGCTAACTTTAGGAAGATAAAGATACTCAGATGAAAGTCCAAAGATTCAGAAACAAAAAGCCTAATAAAGAAAATGGAAAATAACTTTCAATTGCAACATGATTTTTGTTCTTTGCATGCCTGTCTATCATTGAAGGCTTTCATTTTCATGCAGCTGAAATTAGCTCAAACAATTTGAAATAATTTCTCTTTTTATTATGCTTTGGGATACTTTACTTGACATAATAAAGACCCATTGAGTTAACATACTTTTTTCTTCAGACTCCCAGTTAAGTTGAAAGAAAGAAAGTGATGGGGAGAAGAAAAAATGTATATTAACTGACTTTCCTATTTGGAAACAATTTATTAGTTTTAAGGACACTTCACTCTCCAGGAATAGTGTCTGACATCATATCTAAATAACTCAATTTCTGATATGTGCAATCAGAAACTTCATAATCTTATTATACTGGTTTCAGGCAAGGTACCAAGACAGTTAAACTACCAGATTGTGCATATTTATTGAAATGATTTAGCGTATGTTTTTTATGATTTCATCAGTTACGGACGTAAGCTTGTTAATACGATCTGTTTCAAATAGGCTCAGAAGAAATCATTTTACTTACTAGAAGCAGTAATAGAACAATGTCAGGGTGATCACATGCACAGGCAATGTGCATTGGTGTCCAAAAGTCTTCATCCTGATGATTTACATTCACTCCTTGTTCAATTAGTATTTCTGCAGTGAAGGCATTGTCATAGCGGGCACACTGGATTTGAGAGAAGAAATAAACAACTTATAACATGTGAAAAACTGATCATAAACATTTTTCCAAATATCCAGGACTCAAAGAAACTTCAATTTCAACTACTCAGAAGCTTTAAAAAGTACACCTTTTTCTCAGACTTTCCAAAAAGGAAGATATTACACATAACATCTAAAAGGGATGCCAATATTGTGAAAAGTGAAAGTGGAGAAAAGTCAACATGAAAACAACAACTATGGGGAATGAGGTAAAGATTATCCATTCTAAAGAAAAGAAGGATAAAATTTTATTATTCTCACATATTATATTTTGTCCAAACTTACTGATTTGCTCTTTTTCATAGATGACAATTCTACCTCAACTATCTCAACTCTGTGCCTTTGCTCAGGCTGTCCCTAAAACTTGGAACACACTCTCTTCTCAGTTCTGCTTTGTAGAATTTCAAATTTCCTTCAAAGGTCTACATAACTATTGTCCCTTATATGAGGCTTGTCCAATTACTAGTAACTCGGCAACATAATGAAAAATGTATTTATTTGGTAAATGCTACATATTTACTTATATGTGTACAAGTTGTTTCCTCCAAAAGTATATCAGTTCCTTGTAGGTTGGAATGTTTAGGGGTTGGTTTTATTATGTACCTGTTGTTACCATAATTCTTGGCACAAAGGAAACACACAATCTAAATTTTTGATTTATCAATCAATGAGAGAGAGATAGTAAACATAACAAATGAATATTCTTTACTATCTAAACTCCCCAAATCCTATTGTATCTTTAGGGAAAGTAAAGGGTCATTAGTGAGCGAATAAGCATTTAAAAATTCTTACCTTTTGTCTTAGAATCAATACTATCAGTTCTAAGGCATAAGAGCAGTAAGAGTTAGGCTACTGGAGTTGTGGTTTGTCTAGTGTGATGCATATCGGAAGTGTCTAAAGTCTTATTTGAGCCCAGGACCTCTCATTTCCAGGCTTGGTTCTCTATCCATTGAGCCATTTAGCTTCCCTTCAACAAGCATTTGTTAAATGTGCCAAACACTGTGTTAAATGCTTAAAGTAGAGAATAGTATATACAATGATGAAGTGCAAAACGAAGTGTTATGTGAGTTCCTTACCAACCAATAATGAAATAAGGGAAAATTTCATAGCTGAGGTAATACTTGGATTCTGGATTGAAGAATGGGTAGAAATTCAAAAGGATAAGCCTATTCTATAGATAGCAAAGAGTAAAAGCAAAGGCAAAGGTGTGGGAAACAAAGTAAGTATGCCAAAGAAAGAGAATCAATTCAGTAAATAAACCACTGGCAGTTAATTAGCACAGATGATAGAACATTTGCCCCAAATCAGGAAGATGAGTTCAAATCCAACTTCAAACATTTACTAGTTATGTAATCCTAGGAAAGGTCATCTGGGTGGCATAGTAGATAGAATCAGGAAGGCTCATTTTCCTTAATTCAAATCTAGACTCTGGGCAAATCTCTTAACCTGCTTGTCCCACTTTCTTCATCTGTAAAATTAACTGATGAAGAAATTGGCAAGTCCTTCTAGTATCTTTGCCAAGAAAACTCCAAATGGAATCATGAAGAGTCAGACACAACTAAAGCAACTCAGCAACATTCTTAGGCAAATCATTTAACCAACCTCTCTGGTCCCTCAACTATAAAATGCACATAAACTTAGAACCTACCTCCATGGGTTGTTGTGGGGATGACATGAGATATTATTGGTTAACTACAATGTCTGGCCCATAGTGGGTACTTAATAAATACATGTTTTCTTCCCTTTCTTTACCTACTATATTCTAAAGAAAGAAAAAAAGACCCTGAATTCAAGAAAATCATATTATTATGATTTTACGATATATTAGGGGACCTAAGGATGGAGATGACAAAAATAAGTATATCGAAAGCATATATAATTAATATGATTTCTAGAGGAAGACCGTGTCTTCAATTGTAGAGATCAGAAAATATCTCGTGTTCAAGTTAGGAAATAGCACATGAATTGAGTTTTGAAAAATTTATGGGATTCTATGAGGCAGTAATGAAGACATCATCCATTCTAGGAAGGGAGGACCATTTGCACAAAGGACCAGAAGAAGACAACCTGTGTCCAAACAAATGATGCTTCCTTTACCTTCTGGTTGCACAATAAAGCCAGTTCTATAGTTTTTCTTTGGTTGCCCAAAGAAAAACTGAGCCATCCTTCCATTTAGCCAAAATTCTTTTGTCTTCTTGTTTCATTTATAACAATAGGTCAAGATTAAATCAAATCATTTCTTCTTATAGAATGTCCAATGTTTACTCACAAGACAAGAGCCTCAGATTTAGAGTAATACCAATTACAGTAATGTTTTGCTGGATCTGAGGACCATTGTTTTGTCTTTTGGGGCTCCTTTCCTACCACTGTCATTGCAGAAATAGAAGACAAAATAAAAACCTGAGGACCATTATGAATTTTTCTTTGTCTCATAGGCCAAAAAAATTCAATACTGAGTGACCATCTTTTCAGGATTAAGACTCTACATACTTTGCTCACCAAGCAAGCAGAGCCTGTCATCAAGATTCAAGGCCAATCCTAAATGATAAAGACTCCCAAATCATGTACTCTTCACACAAAAGAGTATAATGAGAAAAATTTCATAAAAAAGCAAGAAGTACTGGGGGACAACAACAACAACAAGTTTAATGAAATCTTGCAAAAGATGCAATTAAACAAAATTATGCCAAAGATAAACAAGGATGAAACTGAAAAGAGAATGACTATAGTCAAAGAAAGAAAGAAAAAAGCTCTGCCAAACTTTAATTTCATTCAATTAACATCAATTACAATGGAGCAACCTCATTGGAACAACTCTTGACAGGCTGTGTTATAGAAGGAAATGGATACTAAAGGAAATATCCTTACTGCCCCACAGCTCTCATCAACACCAACTTGTCTTAGTGCTGTTACTTCAAGCCAAAATATTAGAAGCTGAAAGCTAGTGAACTGGGAAGTAGCCATATATTACCATTATTAGGTCAAGTCAGTACTAATGAGAATCAATAGTTGATTAATTTTAGTTCTAAACTCCCTGGCTCTTTTCATCTCTCCTTCATAAAGTTATCAGTTAGAGCATGCATTAGTATTCTTCATAAAAAGACCGGTGTTGTCATGCATTTCTATTTGGGGAAACTGAAAACAAAAAGAAATGGACTTAAAAATAGAATGACTTGCAGTTTGTTATAAGGAAAAATTTCCAGATATGACAAAAAAGGAAGTGCAGGAGGAGACACAAATAGAGTGTTTTTTTTGTTACTCCTTTCATTAAATTTAATAAGCATTTACTTTTTAAAAACCTACAGAACAGAATTTCACAATTTTGTGCAATTCATGTTGTTCTACTTTTGGACATAGAAATGTTGGAGTTTATTAATTAAGTTCACAATACAAAAAAAATTTTGGGATTATGAGTCCCTGACCTTTAAATAACAGCAAATTTATTTCCATCATTTCAAATATTTTGCTTTTTGACATAAAATTAAAATACAGGTCAGTCTTTCAGAACAAACTAAATGATAAAAGGAAATCTTCTTTTCCCCTAGCCGTAAAGCAGAAAAGAAAAATCTTCTTTTAGATATTGAAGCATGAAAATTATTAAAAGATAAAAAGGTTTAGAACTGAATTGATTCAACAGGCACAAAAGAACCATTATAAAACATTCCACTGCATCAATGTATGATATTCCTCAGTGTACAGGATATTAATATTAAGTCAGTGTAAATATCACAAGATGATTTTATAGTAATCTTAAATTAGTCATCCTTTGTGATCACTAATTCAATTGTGACAAGAAATTAACAATTTCTTCTTAACATCTTATAGTTTTGCTTTCCTTTATACATTATCTTTTCTCCCACTCCTCCACCATCATAACAAACAGCTCCTAAGACTGTTAAATTCTATCTACTACTGTTTATTTACCCTTATTATAATGTAAGCATATATCCATTTCATTTCAGATTTGATAATTTCCATTAAAAATGAAGAATAAAAAGTCTATATGCTAAATATTCCCTTTGGGCATATATTGAATTTCACTTTATCTGTACCCTATATCTTCCCAATCCCCAGGTTTACCTACAGTTTTCCATGTTCCAAGGTATCAAAAAATATATATTCCTATAAAACATTTATTCTCTCTCACTATTACCTTCATAGTTTTGAATAGAAATGTTAATTAAAGTTATAGAAAGGAGAGTTAATGATATTATATCCACAGTTGACTTTGTCTTTGTTCCTTTAAGACTGTGCTTATGGATCACTTAATGCAACAGTTGGCAACCTTTTTGGCCATGAGAGCCATAAACGCCTGGGGAAGGAGGAAGATGGAGGTGGAAGGTGCTGGAATATGGGGCAGGGGCTGAAGGGCCCCCTGGGGCACATCCCGGGGCTCTGCCCTGACTGGCTGGTCAGGAGGTGAAGCCAGATATGGCTTGAGAGAGCCATACGTTCCCGACCCCTGACTTAAAGGGGAAAAAAACCCTATAGCTATTTTTTTATAGAACAGTGATTTCATTCATGCAGGAGATTACTTATATATGAACTTACCTCATCAATGCAGATAAGCAAGGGAGATGTAACTTGTAAGTTTATAGAATTGCCTGGCACCTTAAATGACTTATCCATAGTCATAGTTATTATATAAGGGATTGAACCAAGGTCTTCTAATCCTATTCTTTTGGCCCTTTTGCTTCTTATACCTAATTTATCCCCTGATAATCTTATTTTACCATATCTATCTATCTATCTATCTATCTATCTATCTATCTATCTATCTATCTATCTATCTATCTATCTATCATTCTATTTATCTGTATATACAGATAGCTACATAATTTCATCTAACCAAATTTTGACCAGAAATTGCATCTAACTTAAATTTGACCCGGAATCTCTTACACAACATCATCAGAAATATATGATGCAATTTTCTCTTAAAGACCTTCAGTGATGATGAATCCAGTATTTGCTGAGGCAGCCCATTGCAATTTTGGTGACTAATTATTAGGAAGGATTTTATTTCTAATATCAAGCCAAAATATTCATAGCTTCTACTTCTACTACTTGGTTCTAGATTTATCATGAGGATTCAAGTCAAATACATCTAACTACTCTTTCACAGCAATTCAACCTATTCTTTGAACTTCCCCTGTGCCATAGGATAATTTTTTACAAAGCCTTTATTTTTTTCTTTAGCAAAACACATTTATTGAGAGGAATCATTGCATGAAAATGTCATTATGATCATTTAATTTTTATATAAGCATTTAAAGGATGTCATCACCAGCCTGGCATGATTGCATAATCCTACAATTCCTGACTCTGAAGAGGCTGAGGTTGGCAAATCTGTCATACTTTGGAGTCCTGGAGTAATGTGAGCTATATTGATTAGGTTTGGCAACAATATGAAGAGTTCCTGAAACTGGACATCAGACAGTCAAAGAGAAGTCAGCAAGACTAGGTCAGAAATGGAGAAGATAAAAACTCCAGTGTTGATCTTCAGTGGGATTGAACCATGGAGGCCAATGCACTTCTAGCTTAGGGAAGATAGGGAGTCTCAGATACCAGACTCAAAAATAGATGTCTCAAATTCAATAGCATCCACAAAAACAGGGAATCTCAAATACCAGTCTCAAAAATGAACAAAAATACCATTTTCTATTACTAAAATCATATACAGTATTGTAAGATTTAATTGTGAACTGTTTGTCAAAGGATAGTCTAAGCCCAGGGAAATAACTAACTGTACCTTACCTATTATTTCCTTTGCCTCATTAGTTTGATGCTCTAAATGTGGTCTCTCCCAATCATTTCCATTCCATGACACAACTGTATTTCACATAGCATGAAGGATACAATAAAAAGGAAGGATATGGTTATCTCTAAGTGCCAGAACAGCCCAATAACCCAAATAAGCAGCTTTGGGTAATGAGATTTTTTTTTCGCTATGGGAAACCTGAATGCTAAAGTTGCCACATTTAAATTTATATTTACTGACCCATCACATTTGGAATAAGTAGCAAAATGAGATGAAGAGGAGTTCATTCACATTATATGCAACATAGTCCACTTTTCTATTAATAGCAAATGGTTTCTTTTCAAAGTTAAGTCTTATGAGCTTCAAAGTAAAGTTATTTTGCATCTGCTTTTGTTCAAGAATTATTTATGTAGAGTTTGATGTGTTTTTTAAAATTTTCTCAAAATAATTCCATTTTTATTCATGGATTCTGCAATGAAATGAGTTATAAGATTTTAGTATTTAGCTGTAGGATGCACTCTGAGAATTAAATATAGCAACTTTTTAAATTTGGCAATGCAGCAGGGAAAAAATTTTATGGGTTCACAAAAAATCAAGAATACTTAACACATTGTATACATATTAAAATCTCACAAATTCATTATGAAAAACTATTACTGATAACTAAGTAATGCTCTAACCAAGGTCTGTAGAGAGGGCGTTGCTGTTCATAATGCTTGGATGAGAATGGGAGTCATTAATTATGAGCTTGCAAGTAGGATAGACTATAGTCTGGTATTAGTATCTCCCTTGCTCCTGAATCCAAAAATCTTTCAGGATTTACTATTTGCTTTGCTGTTTCATGCTTATGACTTTCAGGTCTAATTCACTATTTCCCACATGGGAAACATCTATTTTATGTCCAACTCTTTACTGTCAAAAATAGCATTTTTCTAGAAATATTTTGATATATATTTTTTTTGCTAGTGACATCCTTAGAGTTCTATTCTTAGGAGTACAATATGTATGTCAAAGGATTGATGCAGAGGACTACATATATATTTTAACCTTGGGAAACCAATTAATCAGTGAGGAATTATTTATTAAGTGATATATTCTTTGTTCTAGGCACCGTGGTAAATGTTGGATATACAAAGAGAAAAAAACAAAACAAAATCTTCTCTCTCAAGGGTCTAACAGCCACAAGATAGAGACAGCATCCAAAAAATGTACACACAAAATATAAATAGGGTAAAAAATTGGAAATCATAATCTAAATACTTTCAAAATGGTTTTATTGATTTACCAACTAAATATTAATAAGTTTGTCCTTCCATAAGCTCTCAAACTTTCACTATTTCCATCTTTTGTTATCTTTGTAAATTTTCTGGATGCTGAAGTTTGAATTAATGTTTTCAGATATTTGAGAAATATTTGTTTTTATCTTTTGATCTCTTTTATTTTTGGGAAATAGCTTTCTGTTTGTTGTCTATATATTTTGGATTCTAAACTCTTATCTCATTCAAAACGTTTTATATAAATATTTCTTCCCTCCACAATTGACTATGACTGAATGTTAAAACACTTTGTCCTTCATGGCTAGACGTCCCTGAATCTCTTCAATTCAGATTCTGCTTTCTCTTATCAGTCTAGGCCAGTGATGGGCAAACTTTTTAAAGAGGGGGCCAAAGGAAAGGAAATGCTCATCTGTCAGTCTGTTTCTAAGGCAAATCTTTCAACGTTTCATTGTATTGTATCCTACTCATTGTATTAGTCAGATTAGGAATAATGTCAGGAGCCTGGATAGAACATTTTAGGGGGCCGAATCTGGCCAATGGGCTGTAGTTTGCCCATTGCTGATCTAGTTATTAGTACTCTTTACTTTAAAAGGTTTTCTTATATTTGATCACCTGGTATCTTCTCCTCCCCAAGAAAAGCTTCTTGAGGGCAAAGACTGTTTGTTTGCCTTTGTATCTTCAAAGCCTAACACCATGATTTGCATGCAATAAAATAAAATTTGCTAAATTGAATTGATTATTTCTTTTCTGAATTTTAACTTTTTAAATCATTCACAAATACAATAAATAAAACTTTTGTCCAATATATTTAACAAGGCAATTGATTTATCTAAAAAAACTCCTCACACCAGAGAATAATAATCTATTAAATGCTTTAAAATATAAATATTTTTATATTTATTAAATATATTTATACATAAAACATAATTACCATATATTTATAAATATAAAATAAAAATACCAAAAAATACATTTAAAGCTTTAAAAGAGAATCATCTTTCCTGTGTATTTTTATATAAAGTATTACTTGACAGCCACATTTCCCTCAGTTCACTAACTAGTATTCCTTTAAAATTCTGTGAGACTAACTTAATCTGTTGGAGTTATATGGGAAAACAAAACAAAAAATGGATGTATTTTGAATTCATTCATTTATTCTTTCGTCAAGCTTTTATTGAGCATCTATCAGATAAAAGGCATTGTGCTTAGAAGCGAGAGTAAAAAGACAAAGAAGAAATTGTCTCTGACATGAAGAGGCTTATGTTCAGCTTCTTCTATTGAAATACAGGGTAATTGTGCTTTTCATACTTCTTTCTGCCATATCACAAGGATGGACTTTCATTCTTTCTTTGGGAGATATTTGACATTAATTCATTTTTAAAATTAATTTTAATGCATTTTCCAAAATGCATCATAGCATAATATATAAATATAACGCTACTTTTAATAGGCATTTAAACTTTAAGTAAGTTCCATAACATGCTACAAGATATGTCTTAAAACATTTCTCATAAACTTCTTACTAATGGTGCCCATTTGTCTCTAATATATCTATATCAATACCTATATCTATTTAAATTGGTATCTCCTTATATATTCACCTATATATTTATATATATATATATATATATTTGTAGAAAAATGTGGTTCAAGAGGTAGGTACAGATATAAATAGAGAAATATAAAGATAGATATCTATAGATATGGAATGGAATAGCATAATAAAATTAGATATAGTTCTTGGTTCTTTTCATTGCCTGAGTGTGGTAAATAATAAGATGGGTTCATTAATTTTGGTTAAAGCAATTCCTCTTCATTATTTTTTTTCTTGTCCTTATATCTTTTTTTAGTCTTTTTTATTTTTATTTTTATTTATTTTTATTTTTTAAACATTTATTAATATTTATATTTTAGAAAAGTTAACATGGTTACATGATTATGCTCTTACTTTCCCCTTCCCCCCCAAACTCCCCTGTCCCCTGATATTCATTATTAAGATTGCTAGGATATGAACAAAAGTCTGTTTTGAGGTCATGCTTAAAAATGACATTAATTGGATAAAGTATCTCATCCTTCACATTACAAAAATAAGATATTTTGGAATTTGATGGAACATGTCCATATTCCATCCTTAGGATATATTTGGTCTTATAGAAATCAGAGACTTCTGAACTAGTTTTTAATATAATAGAAACTAAAAATCTCTAGAGTTGGAATGGATTCCTTAAAGGCTATCAATTATAATTATTTACCTAATCCAGTAAATCCCTTCTGAAACATCTCTGACGGATGGACATATAGTTTCTTTCAGACTAATTCTAAATATCATTGCTTACTACCTACATCTTCATCTTCACAAAAGTGCACTGAATTTTTTGCCACTATATCATATTGTAAGATCCTATTTAATACATCATGGCCCCAGGATAATGTAAGCCATTTCCACTCCGTAAGTATCTCCTGCCTATTGAATATTTATGTTTCAGATTACGTTTCCACTCATGTATTAGCTTGAATTTTCTAAAATGAATTGCATATTGTTTCATTCCATATTTCAAAAATCAATACCTAATTTCCTATCAAAGTGGAAACTCACTATAACATATCTTATGGCTACTAAGAATCAGTTACATTCCTGGTTAGAGCATGTATCTGAAATGTAACACTTCATGGAATCAAAACCATATCAACAAGCAAACCAACAAAAGCCACATGATTATCTCAATAGATGCTGAAAAAGCCTTTGACAAAATACAACACCCATTCCTACTGAAAATACTAGAAAGTATAGGAATAGAAGGTCCTTTCCTAAAAATAATAAACATATATCTTAAGCCATCAACAAGCATCATATGCAATGGAGATAAATTAGAAGCCTTTCTAATAAGATCAGGTGTGAAACAAGGATGCCCCACTATCACTTCTATTATTTAACATTGTACTAGAAACATTAGCAGTAGCAATTAGAGAAGAAAAAGAAAGAGAAAAAGAAATTGACATCAGCAAAACAGTGTATAATAAACCCCAAAAGCCCAACTTTGGGGACAAAAATCCAGTATTTGATAAAAACTGCTGGAAAAATTGGAAAACAATATGGGAAAGATTAGGTTTAGATCAACATCTCACACCCT
>NC_058132.1:512201342-512221406 GCF_016433145.1 Gracilinanus agilis
CTCTCTCTCTCTCTCTCTCTCTCTCTCTCTCTCTCTCTCTCTGTAGTGGTTTCCTTCTCTTTTCAAGATTGGCAACTTGTCAGGTATGGCATAAGTGGAGATTCATTTAGTATATGAATTGGATTAGAGGGCTGCTAAAATCCCTTCAAACTCTCAGATTTAGTGATTTTGGCTTTGTATGAAAGTTGCCTGGAGTAAGGAGAGATTAAGTCAACTAGGATGGGTCTGAGGCTTGACTTGAACCCACTGGAAGCTCATTTTCTCATGTGTGTTTGGAATTCAGGGAGGTGCCATTTAAAAGTATCTTACAAACTTCCTGTGCACATGTGGGGAACTTTGAGACTACATTTCCCATGACACAATGGGTTTCTGGTCTGACATGATAACGTCAGACAATGGGAACCAACATATAGGGCAGCTTTAATTCGGAGGGCAGGCTTGAGAGGAGCTCTTTTGCCGTTGGCATATGAAAGAGACAAGATGGAAGGAGATAGGTACTGGAGGGCATTTCAAATTGATATTTTACAGGCATGTGGTCGATTTATCTCTATCAGCATGGAGTTAATTAAAATACTATTTTCCCTTATAACATCGGCTTTAATCATTTTTAAAAATAACACTCAACATTATGCTCTGACTGCCTTTTATTCCTGTTCAGAAATCATCACATGTACTTGAAGCCGAATTGGCTTACCTCTATTCCAGGGCTGAGTGTTGATTTAAAAAAAAAGCACATTGATTTCTCTCTCTCTCTCTCTCTCTCTCTCTCTCTCTCTCTCTCTCTCTCTCTCTCTCTGTCTATCTGCATGTCTGTCTTTCTCTGCATCGATAGATAAATAGATAGATAGTTAGATAAAGATAGATTGCTAATATGATCCTTATCATCTTTATGAATTTCCAAGTAATTATCATAATTCTTACCAGGTGGAGTAAAGATCCTCCTGAGGAAAGAGTTGTATGAGGGTCAGTACCATCCTTCAGTAGGCGAAGTACTGAAATATAAAAGGAAGGAAGTTAATACATTGCTTGATTCCATCTCTCTTTTTCTTGCTCACTTGTTTTATTATTGTAATTAATAGATAAAACAGAAACAGTATATACAAAAAAGTAGAGCATTTGAAAATACGTAGAATGAATCACACCTTATCTATTTAGTGAGTCAACAAGCATTTATTAAGTGATTACTATTTGCAGGGACTGTGCTATGTGTTAGGATTACAAAATGGGGCTAAAATACACAATTCTTTCTTTCAAGGGCCATCCTTTCTAGTGGAAAGACAACAAGTAAATGAATAGATATGTAAGACATGTACATATATCTATGGATGTACATGAAAATATAAGACTATAAACAAGAATATTTTACATAGCATTTTATAGATGGCTTCTCACGTCAATGTAAGAGTTTATACTAGATGGTCTCTCAGTTTACTCTCAGTTAAAAATCTACACTCTTTGCTAAAGTCACTTATTGGTAATGGGGCTAAAGGGAAGTATAGTTGTTTGTTTGTTTGTTTGTTTCAGATAAAAGGAGAGAAGGGAGGGTCATAGGAGGTATGTGAAAGAGAGAGGATATGAAAGAGGGTTCTCTGACTCCAATTTCAATGTTTCTTCCATTTGCTATGCTACTATCTCTACAGTCCCTTCTAAATTAAAGTGTAAGCTCAGGATAAGGGACACAACTTAATAACAATGAGGATGGTTGTCAACACCAAGGGGATGATATCAGGGTAATTTTAATTGTCAACATATACTCAACCTTTCAATGAAATTTCATTGAATAATCTCAAACAGAGAAGGAAGAACTATAAAGAAAAAAGAATAGATTCTTCAGAGAAGCAGAGTTTATGGAGTGTATGATTTAATCATGTTCATGTTACATATCATTAGAATATAAATCTCTAGAAAGCCTGATTATTCATAAGAAAATGAAAATACTTAACTAATATTGTTCTGATGCTCTTAAGGATTTCTTAATCTTAATCTTAAGGATTTCTAGAGTCAGATGAGACTGATTTATATATGAAAAGGTGAAAATCCTTGGAATTAATAGAAGAATATTTAACAAAGAGATTTAACAAAATCTCAGTGTCAGACGTTAATTTTTTTCTTCAGATATAACTACAAAATTATTGCTATTAAATAATCCTATAAGCACAATGCCAAAAAGAATGATAGCAACAATAATGTGATGAATAATGAGTTTCCAAACTGGGATAATTTTTATGATATTATATGAACATAGTATTCATCTAAAAAGTCCATTAAAATTTTATCTCATCAATATGTTAGCCAGGAAAGGAGGTAATAAAATAGACTGTTTATGCTTAATGCCACTGTCAAAATTTTTCAAGTGCTTTTGTGCATATAACTGTTCTGTCTGTATATTTGTATGGAATTTGTTTTAGTTCACTACAAAGATTATTGATAACAAACAACAAAAGGTATGCAAAATAGTTTAATAAGAGAAAAAAGGATGAGAAAGATTAAAGTTAATTCTTTTTTTAGGAAACCCTTAACTACCATCTTAAAATTAATTCTAAGTATTGGTTCCAATGCAGAAAAGCAGTAAGAGCTAGACAACTGGGGTTAAGTGACTTGTCTAGAGTCACACAGCTAGGAAGTATCTAAGGCCATGTCTGAACCTAGGACCTCCTGTCTCTAGGAGTGGGTCTCTATCTAATGAGCCAAATAGCTGCCCCATTCAGAGCCAGTTCTAACCATTAACTAGAATAACTGGTTCCTGAACAGTTTAGGAAACAGTTCTTTCAAGATGGCAATTAAAATTTTTACAATTCCCCTCAGATTATCATCTTGATAGCATGCTTTCTCTACAGGATAATGTTCTAACTCAGTTCTCTCAGGTAATATCTCTTCAGACTCTTCCTGACAATTAACTCACTCAGTCTCTCAAGAAAGAAGTTCTCACAACTTTTGTAAAGGTTAAACAAGCCATTTAAATTATTTCATGTTTATTTAAATGCAAAGAGTTTAATCCTTGATGTCTTTCTCAAGTGGGAACAAATCTCAACTACTTGAGTAGGTATGGACAAGGTCTGGTAGATCTTTAAAGATATTTCAAAAAAAATTTGACAGGAAGTCTTAAGAAGTTATTAGCTTACCTTTGCCCGATCCTAATTTTAAAAGTTATTTTCTTCATTGAGTTTTAGGATCCCTTTACCCAAAATTTTTTATTGTTTTTTTTCTTACACTGTTTTTTTTCCTAATTTTTCCTCAACCTCTCATTTGGTTTTTAAACATTTTTAAACATTCTACTAAGATTCTTTATGGACTTGAGTCCTTTTTATATTTTTCTTTAAGTTTTGAAAGTCGATGTTTTAATTTTACTCTTTTCTGAATGTGAAACCCGATCTCTATTTATAAAGTAGCTATCTATAATTGGATTATTGCTTTTTTGCTTTCTCGTTTTTAATTTTTTAGTAGCTTGTTTCTTAATTGTTAATTTTATGCTAGCATTGAATTCTTCTTTCTGTGTGTAGGAGATAATGTCTCAGGGAGTCACATTTTTGTTGTTGTTGTTGTTATTTCCTGAGCTCTCTGAAGGACTTGACACACCTGAATAAATAGTATTAAAAAAGAAACTAGTTTAGAAATGTAAAGAGATATCTAGATATAGAAGTAAAGTAGAAGGGACAAAGACCTGGAGAGCTAGAAAAACTTAGCAGCACAGGTACAGTGGGCTAAAGAACTAAGATATGACAGAGAAGAACAATGAAGAAGGGCCATCAGCACTAGAGGCATCTCAAAACAGAAGACTCTGCCTGAATCTACCAGGTATATCCATCCTACTCCTTAAAAACTGAAGGAAATTCCAATTAAACAGTCTACTCTTCCCCTAACTTTCCCTCCCTACTTTCCTACTACCAGAAATTGTAATATCCTCTTTACTCAAACATTTCTGGTAACATTTATTTTGACTCAATGATAAAAAGGGATTGAGAAAGTTATAAATGTAAATTAAAGAAGAAAGCCAAACTTTCAATTGAATATTGGGCATTATCAGTTAAGAGAAATCATGGTAGTATTCTTATTTTTAAAAAAATAATATGTTTTCCCTAAAGTAGTAGAGGAATGGACAACATGTGGCTTAGGGATTATTATATTGCCCTTAGGCTTAAAAGAGCTAATTTTTATTACAGGATGTTTTGCCTCACACATTCTTACTCCAACAATAACAGTAACTTATTCCAGAAAACAGTTCAATAATTTCTGCAGGTTGTCTCAATGACTAAAGTTTAGGTGACAGGTCAAACAGATGGAATAATTTGACAGATGTAGCATTTAAACTCACTTCTTCCTTACTCCAAAGAAGGTCCTTTATCCTATATACCACATTGCTTTTTATGATACTATCAAACTCATATATTCCCTCCACTCTAGAATGTGATGATTTATGATAAAGTGGGAAGCCAAAAAATAGAGCCGATATAGACGCAGGAAGACCATTGTTTAAGTCCTGTTTCTGACACACACACACACTGGCTTCATGACCCTGAGCAAGTTGGTTTATCCCTTCCTAGTGTTCTTGGGAACTCTCTAAATCTATATGAGAATTTTCAGTCCTTCAATGATAAAGGGAATCTTTTACTTAGGATTTCCCTATAGCAATAAAATCACAAATCTGTTACAAACCCTAAGTGAAAATCACAAACAACAGCACCTATCTTTGTTGAGCTAATACATTTTCTTAATAACAATTCTGTGTTTGGTAGTTCAAGTTATTAGTCACATTTTATAGATAAGAAGTTTTATAGATGAGAGATGAAGTTCAGAGAGAATAAATGACTTGGTCACTATTTGACATAGAAAATATCACAATAGAACTCAAGTCTGAACTCCAAAGACAGCTATTCTCATGGAATAACTCAATAGTAGACCTAACAGTGAACCATTCTCTCCAATATGATTACAAGTTCTTTGATAGAAGAAATAAAGTTCAATTCTATTTTCTCTTGTGTGTTATCTAGTTATATCCATTGACATTCAATATTGGCCTCATGCAAAGTGCTTGATGAATGCATTTTGAAATATATATTAAATGGACATTTGATGGCCAAAATTATATAATAGACAGAGTGCAAAACTTAGAGACAGGGATAGCAGGATGGGAAAACTGCCCCAGGCACTGGATAGATGTATGATCCCTAGGCAAGTCAATTAATTCTCTGTGTATCCTGTTCCTGGTTTGAAAAATAAGGGGCTGAGACCACTTTGTCTCTAAAATCCCTACTAGTTTTAAATCAATGATCCCAAGACATGGGAAGTGGAGCTGAGCTGGCATAGTAACAGGAAGGTTGAGTCTAGAGTAAAAAAGACAACTTGGTTTGACTTATAGCAGTTTAATTTAATAGCCTGGAACAGCTAGGTGGATCAGTGAATAGAGTGCTGGGCCAGGAGTCAGAAAGACTCATCTTTCTGATTTTAAATCTATACTCAAAACACTTATTAGCTCTGTGACCCTTGACAAGTCACTTAATCCTTTTTTGCCTTATCTTTAAAGTCATCAGGAAAAGGAAATGTATCTTTGCCAAGAAAACCCCAAATGAGGTTACAAAGAGTCAGACATAACTGAAAAAAGATTGAATGTGAAACTTACTAACTATTTATACTGAGGTGCTGAGGTCACCTAATCCCACTGATTTTCCTTTTTTTTCCCTGAAAAATGAATTCTCTGAAAAAAATTTCTTTAAGATTTTTTCTAAGCTTTAAATCGAATGATGCTATGAATCCAAATCTTCATACCCTGACTCTAGGAATTCATCTGTTTTTCTACAGTTACAAAATTACAAGTAAAAAACAAGCCAATAAAAAATAATTGCCTCCAAAACTGATAAAGTTTGGCAGCAAATCCCACCACTCCCCATTTAACTTACAAAAAACAGCCTAGTTTTCTATTGATCTGGGATCTCTTTTTATAAACAAAATTATGTGATCAAACACTAAAACATTTTATTTTTCAAAATTATTTTTTATTTTCATGAAACATCAGTTTGGATGTTTGTTATATGGCACAATATAAAGAAATATAATTATAGCATACTTTAAATTTTAGTAAAATATCTTAGTTCTCTGAGATTTCAAAACCCTACTAGAGTGGGGGAAAGTCCCAATTATATTCAGATTCTGAAGGTTCTGCACTATCAATGCCTAAATTCATAGTAAATCTTCAGTGCCTTGAATATCACATGGTAGATCATAAATGACTATTTTATTGCATCATAAATTCAGTGGCAGCATCCTTATTCAGGCTGTGATATAAAAATAGTAAATTTGTACTGTGCTCAATAAAAATGCATGTCCCATTTTTCTTTTCCTTCTATTAAGCACCATGCCCAATTATTTTACCTGACTTTAAAAGTGCTTTAATACCTAGTTAATTAAAGTTTGAAGAAAAAAAGCATTAGTTAACTCCTTGAAATCAATTTTACAGAGAGAAACACTGAGGCAGAAAACTCAGATTACTGATGAATTCCTTTGAATAAATCCAGTTCATTAGGGTACTAAAAATCATAGATGAAGTAGAAATATGAACTTAGTGATCAAATGAGATAATGAATGGAAAATGCTTTGCAAAACTTATAAAAATCAATCATTATCATTATTATTTAGAACATCATTATCATATTATGCAATTGAAGCATATAGAGTAGAGACTTTAGCTAAAGCTATCCACAAAGACAAAAAGAGAGAAACATTGAAATGTAAACAGGAAAGGCTTCAGGAGCAAAATCTAAAAAGGGTGGGAAACCTGAATATATTCATTGTAGATGAAGAGGCCCCATAAAGTAAAGAACCTACTTCTAGGCCATGAATAACCTTTTACTTCTTTTATCCTTAGCCATTCATTCATCTGAATTTGTTTTAAAAATACATTTCTTTATTCCCCAACTACATGGAAAAGCAATTTTTAACAAGTTATTTTTTCTTATTTTGAGTCCCCAGTTCACTCCCTCTTTCCTTTCTCTTCCCCTTCATTAAGATGGTAAACAATCTGATACAGGTTTTAGATGTGCAATCATGTAAAACATTTTTTTTCATATTAGTCCTTTTTTGGAAGAAAACAAAGTGAAAAATGAAGAAAGAGGGTGAAATCTAGTATTCTTTGGTATGGATTCAAACTCCATCACTTCTTTCTCTAGAAGTAGATAGGAATTGTTCATCATGAGTCTTAGATTATTGTCCTTTTGAGAATAGCTGCCATTCACAGTTATTTATCATTTGTTATTGCTGTTACCGTGTACAATGATTTCCTGATTCCTAAATTCAGTTTTCCTAACTTGTTTGGTCCCACCTATTGTCCATTCCTGTCTCCTACTCACCCTTCTGAACCCACATATAAATATTAAGTTAACTTCCCCTGGTTTTCCCCATAAGACTACTCACTTCATTCTGTATCAGTTCATATAAATCTTTCCTGATTTTTCTGGAATCATCTTATTCATCATTTCTTATATTACAATATATATTTCTTTTCAATTAAATACCACAATACATGCAGCCATTCCCCAAATGATGGACATCAGCTAATTTTCCAATTCTTTGCCACAACAAAGAGAGCTACTATAAATGTTCTGTACATATATGTCCTCTTCCTTTTTTAAAGACTCTGTTTGGGATACAGACCTAGTAATGATAATGCTAAGTCAAAGTATGCATGGTTTTACAGTCTTTTGGGAATAATTCCAAATTGCTCTCTAGATTGGTTAAAATTCACTTCCGAACATTTACTTAGTGTCTCAATTTTCCAACATCTCCTCCAATTTTTTTCATTTTCCTTTTCTGTCATAATAGCCAATCAAATAGGTATAAGTTGGCACGTCAAAGTTGTTTTCGTTTGCATTTCTAATTAACAGTGATTTAAAACATTGTTACATAGTTGCTTTTAATTAATTCATATAAAAACTACCTTTTCATAACCTTTATTTCTGTATCAATTGGGGAATAGTTAGTATTCTGATACATTTGACTCATTTATGTAGAAATGAGATCTTTATTAGAGAAACTTGCAATTTTTTGTCCTTATGATATTGCATTTAACACTCAATCCTATTTTTCCCTTGTTTATCCTATTCTTTCTCTCCTTTCACACAGTCTATCCTCAAAAATGTTTGGTTTCTGGCCAGCACTTCTCCCAATTTGTCCATTCTTCTCTTGTCCTAGTTCTCTTGTCCCTTTTCTCTTCTTCTTTACTGTAGGTACATATGATTTACAGAGCAAAAAAGGAGGTGAAAATGATCGAGCCAAAACTGTCACTAGAAAGAAACATTTGTTGAAAATAGAGGCAAACCTTTCTTTTACCAAGAAAGGTGACAAAACATCATAGGTGAGATTCTGAGCTAAGGCAGTGGGGATTCAAAGAAAATAAAACAACCTGACAATTGATCTTAATCTAAGGTCATTTACCTAGATGAAAGAGCACAGTAGTATTCTATCTAAAGATTAGAATGGAACTCCTGAGCCTAGTCATTGGCTGAAAGAGGAAAAATGCTGAACCACTGCTATTCAATGAAGAGCATGGCCAAGACATGAGCAGAAAAACCCTCTAGCAAAGCCAATACATCCTGAGGAATCCAGTAGCTGAGCAACTTGTCCAAACTAGTATAACTGCTGACCAGTGATAGAATGTTCTGCCTGGTCCTGTCTAGCATCTACTGCCAAAGCCAGAGCACTCTGCATGGTTCCATCCAGAAGGCACTGGTGCTGCTGCTTGATGGACTTCCCAGTCCTATCCAGAAACCATTTTCTACTATTAGACTAGCCCTTGCAGCATCTGCTTAGTGGCACAGAGGGCTATTAGGTCTTGTTCTGCAGTCATTCCTGGGTGGAAAACTGAGCATCAGTGCTGATTATTAGCTCAGATACATTACACCAGGTGAAGAAAGCCCAGTTGATCTTCTGGTCCACTGGAAACATGTACCTTCTGATGAGCTATTTCATTGGACCAGAAATGTAACTCATAGAGAACTTCATGAGGACTCATAGAGAAAGAATGGATATGTTCTACAGTTCTGACATTGTGAATTTCCTTGTTCACAAGTATTTTCTGCAAATGAATCTCATTACTAATGTACTTTAAATTTGAATCAGGTCTTTTTACATCTTATATCATTGCTTCATTTGAGGGAAATAATGCCCATTTTAAAAGGGGAAATAATTTCTAACTACTGAACTTATTAGGCCTTTTGAGCAAACACTTTTTGCTAAAAAAGTGAGTTTAATGGTTAATTGTTTGGAGGAGGCACACTGTTGGGGGAATCATTAATTAAATGTTTTAGAAAGGATTGATCAATTGAGTTTCCTCCTTGTTCCTTAGGAATAGAAATAATGAACTCAGCTCACAAAATCCTGATAAAGAAGTGAAAAATATACCATTATTCATAAATAAGCATATTATCTGTCATATCTCATAATTTAAAAATAATTAAAATAGAATTTTTAAAAATTAGTAATAAATATAAAGGTTAATAAAGATAATACATTGTAATGATATTTAAAATGAAATACAAAATCAATATAAAAATTAGAGTTGTAAATAGTTTTTCATTTATAAAAAGAGTCAATTTTTTTCCCTCACAAATTAGCATTCATCTAATTCTTTTATTCCACAGAAAGCAAATTTTCTAAGTGAATTAAATTAGCACATTAGGGCATTTGTACTAAACTAACCTTTTATCACATTGCAAACAATCTTTGACTTCAAGTTACTTCTTTTTCCATATTATTAAAAAATCACAGCTGATTTTAATTGCAAAATAAATATAGGTGTGGCTAAGACTCTAGGATTCTTACTGTCTTGTCTTCAAAAAGGGCTAAACAGGTAGGTGAGGTTGAGAATATATCATGTCACATATCAGATTTTCCTCAGTGGGATTTAAAAAAAGACTTCAACTGGGTATTTCTGCTCATTGAAGAGTCAGAAGCAGCACAGGAACAGAGGTCATAGACAGTAGCTAGGGAATAAGTGGACTGAACAGATTGGTAAAAGTATAATGATAAGTCAAGATCAAAAGGAAGTTTGATGTGAAGATTAAAAACAGGTCATAGGTACAATGGTCCAGGGTCAGAATGTGTGATTAGATCTTTGGATAAAAATAACGAAAAAATTTTCTTTCAATATTTTCTTTAATTTTGGCATTTATTTTTAATGGTATGTTCTTTTCTTTGTTTTTATTCTAACATTCAGCACCATGAGTATGGTCCCATCCTCTAATTCTCTATTAGTTAGCAGGATCTCTTTCACTACTAATATCAAAATAATCAGCTACAAATATTTATAATAGTCTTCAGATATTTAATGAGATACTACTCTGGATGAGACATACTCTGTATATTTTGGAATAGAAGAATTAGGGCCAGAGATTATAAGTTACTGGTGGAAAGATATGAGTTTCATTTAAAGAATTTTCCAACAGTTAATGAAACAAAAAAATGGAATGTCTAGCAGGATGAGGGTAGTGAGGTACTTACTGATATAAATGCTGAGGAAGAATCTTCTTGTTTCAAGTAAATTGATGTTCAGATATATCATAGATATTGGACAAAAGTTAAATATCTATTGAGAAACAAACAATCCCCCTCCTACTAGAACAGGGAAAAAACCTTGGGCAGCAAGGGACGTGTGTGTGTGTGTGTGTGTGTGTGTGTGTGTGTGTGTGTGTGTGTGTGTGAAGAATAAAAGGAAAGTACACAAAAAGGAGAATAATAATGGTAAAGAAAAAATTCAAATATTTCTCAGTTTTGACTTCAGGTTCAGGGCTTCCATCCTCTGAATAATCATAGAATTTTGATTTGGGTGGTAGCTTAGAGATAGTCTCCCTCATTTTAAAGACAACTAAGACCCAGCAATGCTAACAATGGGAGACTACTTAAATGCCCCAATTACCTGACCGTAGGGGAAATGAAAATTCATATAGATTAGTTCTAGAGCCAAGATAAAAAGTGAATTTTTAGAGTGTCACAAATTTTCTTTATTGTCAACTACATTTTAAGACAGGGGGAAAAAGTCTATAGTACTGCTTTTGGAATAATAACTAGTTCAAGAACTTTTTTTAATTTTGCTTCTTAAGTTCTTAAAGTTCTTAAGAACTTTCCCATTTGTAAACTCACCTTTAGCTATTAGTATTTTTAAATATCAAGTTTTCAACTAGAGATTTCCTTTTTTTTAGTATACTAGTCTGGGGAAGTAACCTATCCAGATTGTTTGCTATGAAATAGGTAAAAGTTCAAAGTGATTCTGAAAACTTTTTAGTTTGAAAGCTCCTTGATAATTTGCTTCATTTTTGTCTTTGCATCATTGCCTAATAAAATGGTGCTTAATAATTTTGTGATTTAATAAATTGTTTTATTTCTAATACTTGAGGTGGTAATAATCACAAATTACATGAGTATAAATATAGTTTTCAAGGTATTTCTGGATATTCCCTATTTAATTGTCACAATACTCATTGCAGATGTGAAAGATACGGCTATTATATACACATAATGAATATTGTTATATATTTTTATAATAATTTAACCTTCCTTTCCAATATGATAAAATACATTTCTTGTAATAAACTTTTAAAATATGATTTAAAAAAACCAAATAGCTGCCATTTTAGATCATATAAAAAAGTGTCCTAAGAAGTTCAGAGAACTTCTACCCTATTAGCTCTGTTGGGACAGTTCCAGTGGTCTTTAATTCTCTGTCAAATCAACACTAAACCTTTAAGTAATTATTTTACCCTGTTACTTCCCCAGGTTCCTATTTCAACCAGTAACTTCCTTTTCCTCTCATTAATAAAGACCATTTTTCTTTGTATATAGACATATACTCCATTAAGCATTTATAACTGTTGTCTCTAGAGATCTTCATGTAGAGAAATATTCACCTTGTGGCACTGTAATGCAGAGAGAGAAATGAATCTCCCCCTGGAAATTATCAATTTCAAATATATACTGCCGGAGGTATTAGCAGTTAGTACAGAGAGGCTAGGTAACATTGGCTGATCATATACCACACCCAACCTATCCGGGAGAAAAACATCAATCTAGAAATTAGCTTTAATTTCTTAAATGGAAGAATACCATTTCATCTGGAATGATCAACATCACTTATAAGTTCCATATGTTTCCCATTTCTTTTTAATGGGCTCATTTTCACCTTGCATCTTCATCAACTGCCTTTAAAATAAATCCTCCATTTTGACAGCCAAGTTAAGTGTGCTGACGAATAGCAAACCCTTCAATTATTCTCAGGAGATCACAAGTTATTTCAGTTTTGAGCATAAAAAAAAAACCCAATCATAACCTAATTTCCACCTCCATTATTCCAGCACTCTGAAATCCTTCTATCTGACACTAACTACATCCTATCCTTCCATTCCTCTGAGTACCTAAATTCCTTTCAAACATATTTATCCTTTTCATAACTTCCAGTTATGCTATGCCACTCCATCTCTCCCTGCTTTCTAAGTACATCACATGGCATCACTTCCTCTCTTCAATATCTTGAACCTTAGATTGACCAGGTCAACTTTATGCTGACCTTGCTCCTTGAATTTTCTTGTTCTACCACTGCTCCACTCAGTCCTTTACAAAATCTAGCTTTGGATTACTTCCACCATTCAGCTTCTCTTTCCCTACTCTTTCAAAGTCCCTGGAATAAATTAAAATATTATACTGACTTGGGGACCAATATGAGTTATTGGGATATAAAAAATAACTGGGCCTTCAGTGCTATATAGAAATTTGTTTTCTTGTTTCCTGAGTGACTTTCTGTTTCATTCAATATAGCATTTCTTTCAAATTGTTCTATTTTCCTCAAATTCCCTAAATAAATCCTACTTTCACTGAATAAATGAAACTTCATGGTTTATAAAATTTCTATAAAGATGTTTTTCATTTCTACACATTTAGATATATAAAGCTGAAAACCTTCTTGAGCTGCAATCCTGTATCACATATTACTAAATATATGCTCAACATATCTACTTGGATACTGCATAAGTATCTCACACTAAACATATCCAGAGGCAAATTCATCATCATTCTACTAATTCCCACTTTTCTTCCTATATTCCCTATTTCTCCAAGGGGCACTACTTCTAGATACTCAGGTCTTCTTAAACATCTATGTCTAATTCATTGCTATGCCTTATTCAACCTAGACTGGGAAAATTTCTTCTGATTCACCCTCTTCTCTCCACTTTCATGACCACTACTCTCATTAAAGCCCTTATTATCTCTCAATAAAATTAATACACAGCTTCTGAGGGGCATCAAGTTTCTATATCTCTAGCTTGTCCTCCATACAGCTGCCAAATTCACATTCCTAAAACATAGCTCTGACTAAATCAGCTCAAGAATATTAGGCTTGTAATGGCTACTAATATAGAATTCAAACTCCCTTGTTGAACATTTAAAGTTCTTCACAGACTAAAAAATCAATGTTTTTCAACTGCTTGAACACATGGTTGATGTGGACATGATTGGGGATGCAGACTGGAAACGACCACACCAATGCAACTATCAATAATATGGAAATAAGTCTTGATTGATGACACATGTTAAAACCAGTGGAAATGCATGTTAGATATGAGGGGGTAAAGGGGGGGGGTGAAAGGAAAAGTAAGAACATGAATCATGTAACCATGGAAAATGTTTCTAAAAAATAAAATATTTTTTTTAAAAAATCGATGTTTTGGCATAGTTCTTTATTCCATTAAGCTCAATGACATTGTTCCAGATATACAACATTCCATCTCCCATTTCCATGCATTTGCATTTTCCCTTCCTCATGCCTAGAATGTACTTCCTTCTCATCCTCACATCTTGAAATCCCTAGTTCCTTTCCATATTTAGCCCGAATGCCACTCCTTTGGGATATTTTATCTTATACTTCCCTCCCAGTTTTTAATCTCATTCCACATAAAAACTACGTAGTTGTTTTTATTTTTAATTTGTAAATATTTTGTATTTATCCACCCATGTGCATGTTGTTTGCAATAGTTAGACGGTATGCTCCTTCAGAACAATGAATATTCTGTTTTTTGTCTTTATATCCACTAGTATATGCACATAGTATCCATTTAATAGCTACTTATTAAATGAAATTGAATTAACATCAAGATATATGGAAAACTGAGAAAAATCATAATATAAGGCACACTAATCAATAGATTAATATCTCCATTGGCTTCACACAATTAAATACTGGATCACAGCTTTTTCTTTGTAATATTACATTTATATTCATCTTATGTTTCTGATCAATACTTTATAACAGATCTTTTACTTTTTACTAAAAAAAATATAACATGTTATTCCAATAAATGTATTTTGCAACTGTAAATCAATTCTCTAAAGAGTAATTTATATACCTACATTTCATTTTATCTCTGGAATTTTCAGTCAATTAAAAAAATTAACTAAGCAATACTATTTTTGTCTTTATATTATAGTTATTGTATTTATTAGCTAGAGACACTAGGATAGAACACGTGTCTGCATTTCTGAAAAAGCAATTCTTTAATTTCATAGTAAGAATTAATAACTTTTGTAGCTCAAAAGCATGATCCTATTACTCATATCTCTATTTTTTTGATTCAATAAATTCCTTCCAAAACTAAAATATACTTACTTATTTGAGCAATGTATACATTTAAGGTACAGAGGTTTTAACAATTCACTATTTACACACCCTGAACTTCTAGTTGCCTAAGAAATACAATAAAATATTGGCAAGATGAACAAAATACCATTTTAGTCACATTTACATTTGAGTCTTCAAGGTATGCTTTTTGGGGGTTTAAGTGGCTCAGGTCTATAGCTTCATGCAGTTTTCATCAGATAAAAACATTTTGTTTGCCACCTGATATCTGAGTCAAATTTCTACTTAAATTCAAATAATGGAAAATGGCCTTCCATTTGTGAAAAAAAATCAACTCTAATTTTTTTTAATTAGAAGCTTACTACATAAAATGATCCAGACTAAATTAAAGAGAAAACAAATGGGGAAGGGGTTGGAGGTGGGGGTGGAGAAGACACAGTCCTTGCCCTGAAGAAACTCAAATTATGCTTGGACAGAAGATGAACTAGAGACAACTAATCATCATTAAATATTCAATGTAATTGAGAGAGAGGAGATATCTAAAGAATTCTAGAAAATCTAAAGGGAAAAAAATTTTAGGGAGATGAGAAGAAGCTTATAAAAGATGTAACACCTACACAGAAAAATGATATCTGGATTCATATCTGTTCATCACTGAGTTAGTTCAGCAGTTACCTCACCCTACTTAAAGTAACTGAGAAAACACAATAGATTAATATAAATGTGTATGTATATCTCAATCAATAAATCATTAAAACAAAGACTTCAGACTAAGGGTGACAAATCTTGAAAATCATTGTATAAATTTCAGTGGTATTACATATATGGGAAGAGTGTAGATGTCTGAAGATTGGCTGTGGAAATCTGCACATACTCTGAGAGTCATCTTTTAAATATTGATCCAAAAGATGTGGAGCAAATGTTGAGTAAAAGGTATTTTCCAATCAAACCTATAAGAAGGAATCCTCTGGAGGTGGAAGTAAAATGGCTTGGCCTTAGTATAGGTTTCCTTCCTACTTTCTTGATCAGAGGAGTTAGATTCTTTCACCAGTAATCTAGTGATCTAGCAGTTTACCCAGGACAGAAATAGTTAATGGAAATTTTGGCATTGGAAACTGGGAACAGAATTGATATAATCAAGACTCTATAAACCCTTTCAAAGAACTATGTTTAAGGTAAACTTATATATACTATAAATATCAGAAATGGACTTCCAAAAACCAGGTGTTTTGAATTACCCCTTTGCCGTATATATTCCCTAAGGTAAAATTCACTTTTACTCTTTATGTATTAGTAAAGATGTCAAAGACTTTTTGAGTGGAGGTTAAGGGATAAGTTTTAGACCAATTGTTTCTATCAAATCACCTCAGTAGATATCCCTTTCTATAAATATAGATATTTTTATCTCTCTTTAGCAAATGAAGAAATTGAGGTTCAATAAATGTGAAATCTTATAAAACTGGTAAGCGTCAGAGTTTCAAGTCAGAGTGAGAACTCAGGTCTTCTATGAAAATATAATCTTTCTATTACAATGCCTCTGCCTTAAATGTTTCTGACATAATTCTAAACTTATTCTCTTCTTTATAGTTATAAACTCTTGCAAGTAATAATGTCCTTGGTTATATCTACAATGAATGACTCAGTTTGAAACTTGAGAGGTATGATGAAACCTAGAAATGAAGATTTTTCTCTCAAATTGCTGTATTGAGTTCAAATGCTTCCTCAAACGTTTAGCATCTTTTTGACTCTGGGCAGGTGGTTAAACCTCCATCAGTTTCAGTTTCTTTATCTTCAAGAATGATTATAAAATGGGAAAACATCCATAAAGGACTTAAAAATTTTAAGGCATTTTACATGATATTATTTATTATAATTCATTCTACCTTTAAGATAAATAAAAATGACCAAATTGGGACATTAATGCATTGCTGGAGGAGTTGTGAACTGATCCAACCATTCTGGATGGCAATTTGGAACTACGCTCAAAGGGCTATAAAAGATTGCCTGCCCTTTGATCCAGCCATACCATTGTTGGGTTTGTACCCCAAAGAGATCATAGATAAATAGACTTGTACGAAAATATTTATAGCCACGCTTTTTGTGGAGGCAAAACACTGGAAAACAAGGGTATGCCCTTCTATTGGGGAATGGCTGAACAAATTGTGGTATGTGCTGGTGATGAAATACTATTGTGCTCAAAGGAATAATAAACTGGAGGAATTCCATGTAAACTGGAAAGACCTCCAGAAATAATTGATGCAGAGTGAAAGGAGCAGAGCCAGAAGAACACTGTACACAGAGACCAATACACTGTAGTAAAATAGAATGTAATGGACTTCTGTACTAGCAGCAATGCAATGACCAAGGACAATTCTGAGGGACTTATGGAAAAGAACGATACCCACATTCAGAGGAAGAACTATAGGAGTGGAAACACAGAAGAAATACAATGGCTTGAACACATGGGTTGAGGCAGACATGATTGGGGATGTAAACTCGAAACTACCACACCAATGCAACTATCAATAATTTGGAAATAAGTCTTGATTAAAACATATTAAAGCCAGTGGAAATGCGCATTGGCTTTGGGGGGGAAAGAGGTCAGGGGGTGAAGGGGAAAGCAAGAACATGAATCATGTAACCATGATAACTTTTCTAAAAAATGAAAATTATTAAAAAAAGATAAATAAAAAAGAAAGACAAAGATGTAGTTATCAGATACAGGGAATGTCTACATACAGACTCAACTTATCTCAGTAAATCTAATGCTTCCTAATAATGGCGGTATGTGCTTTGTGCCCTGAATTGATATGATTACCAGTACCAGTTGATGATATATAAGGAGAAAGAGAGAATTAGAAAGTTAGACAGACAGGCAATAAAATGTATGTAAAAAATTAATGGGGTTCACAACTCCACCAATAATGCATTAGTGCTCCAATTTTGCTACATCTCCTACAACATTTATCACCTTCCTTTAGAGCCACATTAGCTAATATGATAGCTGTGAGGTGGTACCTCAGAGTTGTTTTCATTTTAATCAATAGCAAATTAGAACGTTTTTATATTAATATTGATAGATTTGTATTTTTTATCTGAAAATTGCCTGGTCAATTGGCTAATAACTTATATTTAGATAAATGTGACTCAAATCTCAGGTCTTAATCTAAGGGGTAAACATAATAAAGTTAGTGAAATCTGACAGGAGAGCATCTTTAATATATTAGAAGTAATAGTTTTTATTACAGCTGGCAGCTTGTGAGGAGATACAGGGATCAGAAAGTAAGTTGGATGAAAACAGAACTATGTCATCTTCATGGAATTAAAAGACAAGATGAAATAGGGCAATGAAATATAGAGATGAAGAACAGTACAAAGTCTGAAGTGACATGAGTGAGAGAGCCCAAAGATAGAACCTCAGAATTACATAGCTGATGGATTGAAATAAGTTAAGTTTCTATCAGGAAGAGAAAAAGACCTAAAAAATCAAAATAGACGAATTAACAAAACAATGGCCACAAACTTACTACTATTTTACAATCTTTATCTCACCCATGGGAACACTAGATTGTTAGTTACATTTTAAAAATCTCAGAGGTCAGAAATATTGCTGATCTCCTGATGGAGAAATTAGTTTTCAAAAATGTTAGTGACAAATTTAGATTGAGTATATATAAAAAACCTCAATCTAAAGATAAATTCATTCTATTATGGATTTATGAACTTTCCCATCACATATTACATGATTAATCAAGATAAACTCATTTTTGCATCTCTATCATACTTTATTCCTAAATATAAAGTTTTTCCAATCAAAAAATTACCACTCCCCAAGTTTATTATCTGTAGGTTCAACTTATTCTTGCTTAAATTCCATATTGGGCTGCTAGCTATAATCAAGACAAACACTATATTTGCATGGCTACTTCCAAGTTATCATCATAGTCCTGTTTAGTTGTTCCTAAGAAGTGCCTTAGTATGGGAGGAGTCTTTATCTTTCACATAAAAATGCAATTTATGATAAAAGTCTGTGTAATAGATACCTAAAATATACTTCCAAATTTGCAATATGAACCAATGAATGAATGAATAAAAATAATCCAAAGCATCTTGTACATCCCTTGTGATGTTAATGGTGGACCATTGATTCAGGATGCACTGTTTATCATTGGATAGATAATGCATTAACTTGCCTGATGTCCTTCTCCCTTCCACTGATATATTATTGTTAGAAGAGAGAAAAAGACATTATGCAGCAATTTTGCATCGACTGCAATAAACTCTGACAGAAATATAGGTAAAAACATAATTTCACCTGGTTGGGCTTAAGCAATTATAGTAGCAGCAATTTCCTATAGGACCGACACTCTGAAGACTTAATGAGAACAATTTAAGACCTGTGAACAATGGTTGGCCTATTTATTTCTAAATATTTCCTTACTGAGAATTTTTGTTTGTTTTCCACTATAACATAGCTTATATTATGACCCTAATTTGGTAAAATACACGATGAATCTTTGCTTTACTCAGGAACAACAATCTCTTCACCACTAAAGATCACAATTAACCCACCCATGTCTCATTAACTCATGTAATTCTTGTATATATCTTCTATAAATTCTCAATAGAGAATCTACTCATAGTTTTTGAGGCTTTACTCTAGATATTTCAGTATAGTATTTAATATAGAATGACAATTCAGCTATTTTGCTCTCATTCATTCTCAAAAAATTTTGCCATCTCTTGTTCTCAATATATGATTAGCCCACCTTATTTTCCAGCTCTAACTTTTGCCCTTTAAATAAATTCTTTTTTTAAAAAATTATTTATTTATTTAGAAATTTTTACATGGTTACATGATTCATGTTCTTTCCCTCCCTTCTTCCATTCCCCCTCCCAGAACTGACAAGGTGTTCCACTGCCATGCATCATTGTTGAAAATCTATTTCCATATTATTCATATTTGCAATAGTGATCATTTAAAATTAAAATCCTAATCATATCTCCATCAAACATGATCAATCAAATGTTTTTCTTCTGCATTTCTGCTCCCACAGTTCTTTCTTTGGATGTGGATGGCATTCTTTCTCATAAGGTCCTCTGGATTGTCCTGGGTCATTGTATTGCTGCTAATAGAAAAGTCCATTACGTTTGATTTTACCACAGTGTATCAGTCTCTGTGTACAATGTTCACCTGGTTTGGCTCCTTTCACTCTGCATCATTTCTTTTTTTTATTATTAGACATTTATTAATATTCGTTTTTAACCTGTTTACATACTTTATGCCCCTACTTTCCCCTTCAACCCCCCGCTCTCCTCCCACCCATGGCCAACGCACATTTCCACTAGTTGTAACATGTGTCCCTGTTCAGGGTCGATTTCCCATTCATGTCCGCCTCAGCCCATGCATTCAAGCAATTGTTTATCTTATATGTTTCCTCTCCTGCAGTCCT
>NC_058132.1:512237828-512284196 GCF_016433145.1 Gracilinanus agilis
GAGGAGCATGAATCAGGTAATCATGTTAAAAATGTATATTAATAAATGTTATAAAAAAAGTGGAGGTGGAGGAGGGTTAGTAAATTTAAAAGTGATCAGACATTGTTATTCATTTGCTATGTAGTAGTACCCTGGCTGAACTTCTTCCTCATCTAGACAGTCCTTAATGACTCAACAGTCATTTTAAATCCTAGGCATTGGCTTCTTCCCAACTGTGACCTGTGTCTGAATTTCCCTACCACCACCATCATACAACTGAATCTATCATCAAAAGGTGACATAAGGCACATTTCATGATGCTTGCCTCTAATTCATTTTGCACTCTTTGTCCCAGGGGAAAAAATTGCTATTCATGGCTCAGTCAACTAATTTATTCTTCTTCTCAATGTCCCACTCTAGTAGTCATACAAATGCAAAAATACTGTATTTTTATGTTCAACTCTGAATTTTGACTTTCTGGAGTAAAATATTTGTGATTTTCATTTTATTAGAACAAGAATATGATTTTTTGTTATAAAAACCATTTTTCAATTTAAGAGAAAACACATAAGTGATTGTAAATTCTACATAACCCTGGGGATATTCAGGAAACAACTCCTAGAAATATACAGCTGTGTTTAGTTGGAATTATATCCCATTATTTCATGCAAACACTCTACACAAAGAGGCTCATTTTTCAGTCACAGATTGCTTATTTGTGGATTTTGCCCCCCTGAGAGTATGATCATAGAAGGATTGTAAAACAAGAAATCTTTTTGTTTTTTAAATTCTCTCTGAACTGCTGACTCTACTCTCTTCCTCCTGGCACTAGAGTTTGTGAGAAGTCATTCTATCTATCTATCTTTCTATCTATCTATCTATCTATCTATCTATCTATCTATCTATCTATCTATCTATCTATCTATCTATCTACCTATCTATCTATCTGTCTGTCTGTCTATTGCTTTAAGTTTCAAAAAGTTGTATATATATGTATATATATATATAATGTGTGTATATGTGTGTATATATATGTAAATATACATATATATTCTCATTTCATCTTTCCAGAAACAGTTAATATGATTTATACAAGTATTACCCTCCACATTTTTTCTGAGGAAACTTAGATGCAGAAAGGGTAAGTCATTTGCCTAAGGTCACACAATTAGTAAGCATAAGAAGCTTAGGTCAAACCCATAGTCTTTCTGATTCCATCCCCAGTGGCTTTTCCATTACTTCACACTGCTCTTTTAAAATCTTAGGTTAGGGGGCAGCTGGGTAGCTCAGTGGAGTGAGAGTCAGGCCTAGAGATAGGAGGTCCTGGATTCAAACCCGGCCTCAGCCACTTCCCAGCTGTGTGACCCTGGGCAAGTCACTTGACCCCCATTGCCCAGCCTTACCAATTTTCCACCTATGAGACAATACACCGAGGTACAAGGGTTTAAAAAAAATCTTAGGTTATACTGACTTGTTTTGCTTAGGATCTGAAGTAAAAGAAAAAAATAGCTAGATGGCTTCTGGACCCCTTAAAATGAAATGTTTTGCCATCCTACATCATCTCACCCTATGTGAAGTTCATTAATCACTTTAGAACAACATATAATTAGGCTTAAAGAAATAAAAAATTCCATCATCGTCTGTCCTAAGAAAGTAACTGAAGACTTGTATCTGAAGAAAAAAATCTCAGATTCATTAATGTAAAAAAATATGAATGAAAGTTCAACTCAAAGAAATCTTGTGAAACATCTGCTCTAAGTTGAATTGTGATTGTGTTTCAAAGAAAAATGTTGCTGATGTGTCTTTTCAGCATTAATCAGGTTTGACTGGTTGGAAAGTGTGTATAATTCTTTTTGGTTCATTTTAAAATGAGGATTTGGAATCAATCTATTTCTTTTTCTGTGGAATAAATATGTCCTACCAAAGCTGAACTTCTTTATTTTAAAATACTGTTTTCTTATTATGCAAAGAAAATCAGAGATGTAATTGTATAGAACAAAAGCAGATGTCCCACAAAGAGCACAATTTTTAAACAGTGACTTGACAGTGCTTTCATATCCTCTACCATTCCAGGCACTGTAGCATGATGGTTGTCTTATCTCCACAGGAAGTGGAAACAATAAAATGGGGCAAAGAGCCTACAACTAAGAAACAGTAGACCAGTGGTCCACCCTTGGCTCTGTAACTAAAAAAAATAATTGTATGACCTTCAACTATTCACATAATCTCTCTATTGCTTCATTCCTTCATCTGTAAAATAATTCAGAATGATAACATCCACCTATTTAACCTCATAAAACTCTAAGCATAATTTGATGGGACTACATAATAGATGCAAAATTGCCTTGAAAAGTTTAAAGCTCTGCATGATTTCGTGGAAAAAAATCTAGACAAGGAAAGGCACTAAAATTTAAATTCCAGTACTGCTACTAGCTGTGTATAATCTGGGATACACCAATTCATTTTTCTGAGCCTCAATTTACATATTTATTGAATACAGGATTTGAACTAACTGATGGCTAAGTTCTCTTCTAGCTCTAAAAACAACGAATCTGAGTTAAATGTAGACCATAATATTCATTTAGCAATTTATTTTTTACAGTAACACAATATCCTCCCTGCTATTAACCATTCAATAGAATTTCAAAAACAACTGGGATTTCTTTTAAATCTAAGGATGCTTCAATTTCATATTCATAACTTCCTTAAAATTTATATAAAATTATATAAAATGGAGTGGCCTATATGACTACTGTCCTGTCTTATATTTTCACAGAACTGGCCCATGTTACGAAAGGCATCAGTGTCTCTCAGGTCATGAATCTTGACTCTGACACTTAGTAGTTGTGCAACTGAGCAATTTACTTAAACTTTCTGAGACTCAATTTCCTCATATGCAATATATGTTTATAATATTTGAAATACACATTGTATATGGATTGTGATGTAATATATGTTCATTATCATCATCATCATCATCATCATCATTCTACATGATATTCTACAATCTGCAGTTATAAAGAATAAGAGGAAGAGAAGTGGTATTAAAAAGGATGAAATTGAATGTCTGGAAACACTTTGTAATTTCCTTAGCAAAATATTGCCAATCCTCTTCCTCTTATCAATGATGGAGCCGGCTCACTGTGCCTTTTCAGGGCCTGTCAAGTCATCCAATATTGATGGACTAATTGGAGAAATTACCAATTTAGTTGCATGTCATAGCCTACTCAACAGGCTATGTCCATTTATTTGTTTTCTTCTTCTTTACTAAGTGAATTGTTGGATCAATTTCTTTGAATGGCCATGGAGCTTTTTTGAGTAAACTATGCACTACTGAGGAGCCTGATACATTCAACACAATATCCTCTGCAAAGAGGAACCCCCAAATGAACTCTAAAAACTACACTTCCATAAGAGTGCCAAACATTTTCTAATACTATTATTTGGCTATGAACCATAGCTCACTACAATCTGAGCAAAGTTAAAATTACAGAAGACCCACAGGGTGGTGGCAACATGCAAGGTGGGTTCAGATAGATGGCATTTATGATCAAGGATGACTTCCATCTAAGGATTGAGGTAACATACTGAAGAAAAGTATTATCAGAAAAGAATGTGGGTCAGTCATGAAATGGGCGTGAGTAATAACATGATAAGTGCTTATACACTTTTGATGGTGTCTTATATATTGAACAATATGCAGGGGAGATACTACAGCATGTCAGGGAGATTTTAAACAAGAATGCTTTAAAATGAAAAGTTGTAGCTAGAATATGATGTGTTCCACTGGAGCTACTACCTACCTGAGTGAGCTCATGTATATGTCAAGTAATCTAAATACAAATGTCCCTTCCCCATTATGACCTTTCCTTTAGTGGCTTCAATATATTGGAGGTTGGCACAAGAAATTAAATGGGAATTTTTGAAGAGTTTTGCAGAGGCCAAAGATGACACATAAAAAAGTTTAGAAACTCAGATGTAGAGTACTGAATAACATCTTCATTTTATCTTTTAATACCAAGAATATGCACAATTTATTTTTTTAAATTAAAATAAGTAAAAAGTTAAAGTTTATGGGAAAAAATAATGAAAGCCAGCAGACAACACCCAACATCCAGGAATATAGAGATATCTTAAGAAGCTTAATAACTCATAAATGCTGAAAATGTATGTGTTATTATATATAATATTACCTTACAGTATATTCAGTATTATTCTCTTCAAATGTGTTTCATTAAAATTTTTATATTTATATCATATTTATATTTTTCATGAAATATTTTAGTTAACATTGACCTTCAAATAGCCTGTGACCAGATACTTAACCCAGATTTTACCACAAAGAACATGCAAAATAAAAGAAAAAAACCAGAGTACTATGGTAGAGCCAAAACGTTTTATGCAGATTCCAGACTGCAGGAATGTTGAAACCCCAACTCCCATGATGCTGAAGAGTTATTTGTATAAACAAAATCCTTTAGAATTTAATGAAAAACTCAAATGCTACACACATGGATGTTAGGGACAACATTAATCTATAAATCTTCATAATCCATAAAAATATTAATATTTAAGAGATATTATCATTTAAAATACCATACCATAATACTCAGTTACTGACAGAGACAGTCTAAGACACAGAATCCAAGAGCCCTGGGATTAGATCCAGGATCTAAGAACTCTGGGAATAGCAATATTTCCAGGTCAATGCTCTCAGTTTATATCTTGTGAAACAAACCTTTTGAAGATTTCTACTGCTCATTCAGATATTACAACCACCTAGAAACTCCTTAGAACTATCGAAGCTCTAGAAAAGATAGTTCTAGCCACTAAAACTTTGGCACTGTCAAATAGTTCAACATAAGAAATAGATATGAATTTATCAATGGAAAATAAAAGAATAGGTTTTATCATTGACTTTATGCACCAAGGACTAAGGGATCTTTTCATGTGACTTGTTGCTGAAATTTTCCATATGCACAGTCTCTCTCATTAGAATGTGTGCTCCTTGAGAGCAGAGATTCTCTTATTTTTCTATTTGTATCCTCAGTGCTTCATATATAGCAAACATTTAATAAATCCTTCATTCATATATTTATAATTTTAAAGCTATATGTTAAACATTTTCCAAATATAAATATCTAAGAGAAGAAATGAAAATCATGCAAGAATAGGATGAGGTACTTATTATTTCTATCATTCTGTGTGCTGCTTCTTTTATGATTTTCTACCTCCCATCTTACTTTTTTATGTAGTCTTTTACTCCTATTATATTACAAGTTCCTTAGTTTGAAGGAGCTGTATATATTTTTTTCATCTTTTTATCCCCAGCACATTAGCTTACACTTAATAAATGGGTGCTCAGTAGAGCCTTATACTCACACCCATTTACTTACGTTTATTTAAAAGGTCTCTCCTGAGACTGAGTTGGCAATCATTAATATATCCTTTGGAATGATAGATATATGATCTTCATTATAACAACATGGTAAGTCGAGGGTTCCTGAAGCTTTAAATTTATATGAGGGAGGAGTGGTATCTGATATGCTCTAAGGAAATCACAGTTGTACAGTTCTTTTCCAGAGGAAGTTTTGGAACCAGTTCATTGTCTTAAGCTGTAACAAAAACTCTACAAATAGGGAGTAAGGATGACTTGTGGGAGAGGTTGTGAATTTAGGATCAAAAAGATTTTGAGAATAAATGGATGTGCAAATAAGAAAGGGGGGGGAATGAAAACTAAATGTGAAGTTCAAGGCTATGTGATTAAAGGCTTCAGTAGAAAAAATAGTTTTGGATAAAAGATCATGAGTTTAGTTCTTAGATAAATTGAATGTAAGTGCTGGTAGGAAAGGAAGGTGGAAATACTCAACAGACATAACAATTTGGGGGTAGGGGGAAGGGAAGAGAGGGCAGGAGAAAGTATGGATACCAAATTTTCTTTAAAAAGAATGTGAACACATGTAAAAAAAAACAAAAACAAAAAACAACCTTTTTTTAGGGACCCAATAAGTTCAAATGAATTGTATCCCTATAAGAAAAGACAATATTGGTAACTCTTTAAAAGTGTTAATATCACTAGGGAAGCTAGAAGAAGTATACTTAGAAGGTACAGTGACAAATTGTATGAGAAGAATTGTCAAGATATGTATATATATATATATATATATATAACTAGAGGTAAAAATAAGAGGATAATATGGATAATATTAAGAGAAATGGGAAAACAGAAAAAACGGAGTAAATTATATTCCATAAAGAAGTGCTTGGGGGGAGCAGGAGAGAAGACCAATACACTGGAAAGGTAAAGAGGTTGGAGACAGGAAATACTTAATTCTTAAGTGCACTGTAATTAACTCAATGAGGGAAGAACAATCAGATCCATTGGAGCAGAGAATTGATTTGTGCCCTTTAGAGAGGTAGAAGGTTAACATATGGATTGATGGGGAGGGAAGTAATACTGGGGATGGAAAGTGGGGGAGATAGCTTAAAAAGGACCTTAAAGAAAAATAAGGGTGGAATAAGAAGAGGGGGAGAAAGGGAAGTAAAATAAGGGAGGGTACTAGGGGGACTGATTAAAAACAAAACATTGGTGTAGAAGGAAATAGTGAAAGAAGAAAGGGTAGGCCAAGAAAAGGGAATCAAAATATTGAGAAATACAAAGTTGATATTTATAACTCTGAATGTGAATGGGATGAACTCACCCATAAAATGGAAAAAAATAGCAGAGTGGATTAGAAACCAAAATTATACCACATGTTTATTACAAGAAACGTACATGAGGCAGATAGACATGCATACAGTAAAAATAAAAGGCTAGAGCAAAATCTATTGGGCTTCAACTGAAAAAAAGAAGGCAGGAGTGGCAATTATGATATCTGACAAATCCAAAGTAAAAATAGATCTGGTGAAAAGAAATAGGGAAGGTAATTATATTCTAATTAAATTGGCAGTATAGACAATGAAGAAATATCAATACTCAACATGTATGCACCAAATGGTGTAGCATAAACATTTCTAAAGGAGAAACTGGCTGAGCTCAAAGAAGAAATATACAGCAAAACTATACTATTGGGAGACCTCAACCTTCCCCTATCAGATCTAGATAAATAAAACCAAAAAATAAATACAAAAGAGAGATAAGAGAGGTGAATGAAACCCTAGAAAAAATAGAGTCCATTGATATTTGGAGAAAAATAAATAAGGACAAAAAAGAATGCACTTTCTTTTTAGCAGCACATGGAACATTCACAAAGATAGACCATGTATTAGGGCATAGAAATATGGCAAACAAATGCAAAAAAGCAGAAATTATAAATGAAAACTTTTCAGATCATAATACAATAAAAATAATAATTAGTAAGGGTACATGGATAGGCACACCAAAAATTAATTGGAAATGAAATAATATGATTCTCCAAAATCAGTAAAAGAACAAATCATAGAACAATTAATAATTTCATTGAAGACAATGACAATGATGAGACATGCTCCCAAAATATGTGGGATATAGCCAAAGCACTACACAGGGGGAAATTTATATTCCTGAGCACATGTATTAAAAAATTAGGGAGGGCAAAGATCAATGAATTGAGCATGCAAATCAAAAACTAGAAAGTGAACAAATTAAAAATCCCCAGATGAAAACTAAATTAGAGAACATAGAGGAGAAATTAATAATATTGAAAATAAAGGAACTATTGAAGTAATAAATAAGACCAGAAGCTGGAACTCTGAAAAAAAACAAATGAAATCAACAAAGTACTTGTCAAGCTAATAAAAGAAAGGAAAGAAGAAAACCAAATTACAGTATCAAAGATGAAAAAGGAGACCTCACCTCTAATGAAGAGGAAATCAAGGCAATCATTAAAAACTATTTTGCCCAATTATACGGCAATAAATAAAGCAATCTAGGTGATATGGATGAATATTTACAAAAATATAAATTGCCTTGATTAACAGCAAAAGAAATAGAATACTTAAATAATCCAATATCAGAAAAAGAAATTGAACAGGCCATCAAAGAACTCCCTAAGAAAAAATCCCCAGGACCAGATGGATTTACAAGTGAATTCTATCAAATATTCAAAGAACAACTAATCCCAATATTATACAAACGATCTGACAAAATAAGCAAAGAAGGCGTCCTACCAAATTCTTTCTATGACACAAATATGGTACTGATCCCAAAGCCAGGTAGATCAAAAACAGAGAAAGAAAACTACAGACCAATCTCCTTAATGAACATATATGCAAAAATTTTCAATACAATGGTAGCAAAAAGACTCCAGCAAGTGATTACAAGGGTTATTCATTATGATCAGGTGAGATTTGTACCAGGAATGTAAGGATGGTTCAATATTAGGAAAACCATCCACAAAAATTGACCATATCAACAAGCAAGCAAACAAAAATCACATGATTATATCAATAGATGCTGAAAAAGCCTTTGGCAAAATACAATTCCCATTCCTATTGAAACACCAGAAAGTTTAGGAATAGAAGAGACTTTCCTAAAGATAATAAACAGTATATATCTTAAACCATCAATAAGCATCATCTGCAATTGGGATAAATTAGAAGCATTCCCAATGAGATCAGGAGTGAAACAATGATTCCCATTATTACCTCTATTATTTAACATGGTACTAGAAACACTAGCAGGAGCATTTAGAGAAGAAAAAGAAATTGAAGGTATCAAAATAGGCAAGGAGGAGACTAAGCTATCACTCTTTGCAGATGATATGATGGTCTACTTAAAAAATCCTACAGAATCAACTAAAAAGCTAGTGGGAATAATCAACAACTTTAGCAAAGTTGGAGGATACAAAATAAACCCACATACATCATCAGCATTTCTATATATTTAAAACACATCGCAGCAGCAAAAGTTAGAAAGAGAAATTCCATTTTAAATTGCCCTAGACAATATAAAATACTTAGGAATCTATCTACCAAAACAAACACAGGAATTATATGAACATAACTACAAAACACTTTCCAAACAATTAAAACTAGATCTAAACAATTGGAAAAACATTGAGTGCTCATGGGTAGGATGAGCTAACATAATAAAAATGACCATTCTACCCAAATTAACTTACTTATTGAGTGTTATACCTATCAAACTATCAAGAAACTTCTTTACTGAATTAGAAAAAACTATAACAAAGTTCATTTGGAAGAACAAAAGATCAGGAATATCAAGGGAGATGATAAAAAAATGAGGATGGGAAGGATGGGTGCCTAACACTAACATATCTCAAACTGTACTATAAAGCAGTGGTCATCAGAACAATATGATACTGGTTGGGAGGCTGAAGGGAGGATCAGTGGGATAGACTTGGTGTAAATGACCTCAGCAAGACAGTGTATGATAAACCAAAAGAACCCAGCTTTGGGGACAAAAATCCACTATTTGACAAAAACTACTGGCAAAATTGGAAAACAATATGAGAGAGATTAATTTAGATCAACATCTCACACCCTACACCAATATAAATTCAGAATGGGTGAGTGCCATGAATATGAAGAAGGAAACTGTAAGTAAATTAGGTGAATACAGAATAGTATACTTGTCAGATCTCTTGGAAAGGAAAGATTTTAAAACCAAGCAAGAGTTAGAAAAAATTAAAAAATATAAAATAAATAAATTTGATTACATTAAATTAATAAGCTTTTGTACAAACAAAATGAATGCAACCAAAATTAGAAGGGAATCAACAAATTGGGAAAAATATTTATAATAAGAAACTCTGACAAAGGTCTAATTACACAAATATAAAAGGAGCTAAATCAATTGTACAAGAAATCAAGCCATTCCGAAATTGATAAATGGACAAGGGACATGAATAGGCAATATTCAGAAAAAGAAATCAAAGCTATCAATAAACACATGAAAAAGTGTTCTAAATCTCTTATAATTAGAGAAATGCAAATCAAAACAACTCTCAGGTACTACCTAACACTTTGCAGATTGGTTATCATAACAGCAAAGGAAAGTAATGAATGTTGGAGGGGATGTGGTAAAATTGGGACTTCTATGCATTGTTAGTGGAGTTGTGAATTGATCCAATTATTCTGGATGGCAGTTTGGAACTATGTCCAAAGGGCACTAAAGTACTGTATGCCCTTTGATAGAGCCCTACCATTGCTGGGTTTGTACCCAAAGAGATCATAGATAAATAGACTTGTACAAAAATATTTATAGCTGAGCTCTTTGTGGTGGCAAAAAACTGGAAAGTGAGGGTATGCCCTTCAATTGGGAAATGGCTGAACAAATTGTGGTATCTGCTGGTGATGGAATACTATTGTGCCCAAAGGAATAATAAACTGGAGGAATTCCGTGTGAACTGGAATGACCTCCAGGAATTGATGCAGAGTGAAAGGAACAGAGCCAGAAGAACATACAGAGACTGTTACACTATGGTAAATTCCTAATATAATGGCCTTCTCTACAAGCAGCAATGCAATGTCCCAGGACAATTCTGAGGGATTTATGGAAAAGAACACTACCCACATTCAGAGGAGGAACTATGGGAGTAGAAACACGGAAGAAAAACAATTGCTTGAACACATGGGCTTATGTGGTTATGATTTGAAATATAAACTCTAAACCACCACCCCAGTACAACTATCAATAATATGTAAATAGGTCTTGATCAATTACACATGTAAAACCTAGTGGAAATACTCATTGGCTACTGGGGGTGGAGTGGGCATAGGGTGAGGGTGGAGTGTGCGGGTGGGGTGGAGGAGAGAAAAAGAATATGAATCATGTAACCATGGGATAATTTTCTAAAAATTTTAATTAAATTTTTTTTAAAATGTTAAAATTGTTTTAGATGTAACTATAAATAAAATATTTTTAAATAGACATTTAGGACTGTATCCTATGGGAGAAGTTCATCCTAGGGATATACATTTGGCAATCATGAAGACAGAGGATCTATTAGTGGTCATGGGACAAAAGAGGGAAGTATTTGGTACAGAAATCACATGCATATCACACAGATCTAGAAGTGAAAGGGCCATCAGCATCCAACACCCTCATTTTACATATGAGAAAACTAAGGATCAGTGACTTGAAGTGCCTTGCCCAGGGTCAATCACATCACAAGTATTAGAGGTTACATTTGAATCCAAGTCCTCTCATATAGGATTATTTTCCATACACTAAGGAACTATTTGAAAATGCCATTGATTTTTTTAAAAAATGAAACTACAATTCTATATTTCATGAGAAGTAACCCTTTATACAAAGTATCTCTCAGAAATAATCATATTAAAATCCTATAGAAATAATTGAAACCAACTTTTTTCCTATACAAAATGAATAATTTTCCTAAAAACATTTGCCAATACTGCAATGATAAAACACTAAAAATGGAATCCGTATAGTACAGTTTTGACATTTGTGAAGCTATTAATTTTTAATTTTCTTATGAGTCAAGGAATATAAAAATATATTATTTTATAGCTTGTAAAAGTTAATTATATGTCTGAGGAAAAGCATAAAAAGGATATAAATTTTAATTGTACTTTGCACAAGGCACCATCACATTACTGAGTTTTAAATGGCTACCACTTCTACTGATGAAATAAATTAGTAGTGAGGCAGGTATGACAGACATTTTATAATAAACTCAAGGGAAAAATAATTTTTACCTAACTTATGAAGATATATGTTTCTTCCTTCTGCATGTTTGAAGTGAAAATAGGCATTAACTTAGAACCTGGAGACTTACGTTTTTATTGTGCTTCAGAAACTTAAAAATACCATCATCAAAAGACACCTGTCAGATGCCTGCTTAGATTCTAAGATGTACCAAGGTGCTCACAGACATTGTATTCAAGATAAACATCATCAATGGAGCTACTGTAATCTCTTACTACTTGAATTTGTCTCATTATATCTACATTACAATTCAACATTACAACATTCTGAGACTAAGGCAAAACTACTGGATTATACCCATTAGCAATGCTTCACATATCTCAAATTTCACCTCCAAGATTCAAACCCTGAGTTTCACTTATGGTCCTCAGATCAGATTTTTTAGATTAAGTCTTCACCTTCTGCATCAATCTCACCTCCTGTGCTTCAGTTGATAGGCCCTTCATCTCTGGAACCAAACTGGCATTAGTCATCTTAGTTATATAATTAGAACCTCTAGTAATTTCCCAGATGAGGACAAAAGACCAGATTTCTTGATGTTTGGCCACCATATAGCAAGGAAATGCTTTTATTCTTCCCTAATGATTCTCGAGCACAGTAGCAATTCCAAACTTTTAAATTTTCTTCTTAAGTCTTGTAGACCACCCTCTCATACTACTTCATCCTTCTAAGCTGAATTACTCATCTCATTTATTACTGAGAAAATAAAAGTTGCTAATTTTGAGTACTGTCTTCTATCACATTTCACATCTCAAAACACTTTGGTATTATCCTCTATGTTCTCCTTTTCTCCAATTTCAAAAGAAGATTTAGTACCCTTATACAAGTCCAGTCCTACTGCTTATACCATTGATGCAATCTTCTCTAACAGATTTCTCCCACAATCGCCATCTCCACTCTCTAATCTTTACCTTCTTACATATTCCTTAAGGCTCACATATTTATTCTATCTGTAATCTTTGCCTCCACTTCTTCTCTTTTTTAATTCTCTATCTCTTACAATTTGAATTCCAAACTAGTCAGCTAAATATGTTTTCTATAAAGTTAATTATTGATTAATTATGAAAGCTAAGGGCCTTTTCTTATTCTTTATCTATATCTTCTCTGCAGTACTTGAAACCATGGATTATTCACTCTTCCTGAATACTTTCTTGCTCTTCACGTCCCTGCTCTTTCATTATTCTCTTTCTACCTGTATGACCACTCCTTCTCATTCTCCTTTTTTGCACCATGATCTATGCAATATGCCTGCTAATGATAAACATAGTAAAAGAAACCATTTTGTTTCCTCTTTTCTTTGTTCACTTTATTTTCTCTTGTGGTAACTTGAATAACTCTCTTTGAGTTCAATTTATGGAATACTAGAAAAACTATAGGCTCTTGAGTTACAGAAATACATTTTGACACTTCCCAGCTGTGTGACGCTGGGAAAGCCACTTGACCCCCATTGCCCACCCTTACCACTCTTCCACCTAGGGTCCAATACACAGAAGTTAAGGGTTTTTAAAAAAAGAAATACATTTTGAATCTACTTCCTTCTGAATGCTTACTACCTATTTGAAATTGAACGAATTATTTAATCTTTCTGGGCAACAGTTTTTTTTTAATTTTTTTAAAATCTGGAATTGGACTAGATGTCCTTTAAATTAACTTCTTAAATATAAAAGATATGAGAGAGAGAGAGAGAGAGAGAGAGAGAGAAAAAGAGAGAGAGATAAAGGAGAGGAAGAGGGTCAGAGACTCAGAGACAGAGGTAGATATAGAGTGTACATCTTAGATATGGTATATTAGGTCTAAATGTATCTTGCCCTAAACTCATTTCTCATTTCAAGTCAACAAGTATTTATTAAGTACCTTCTATGTCCTTGGCGCCATGCTAAAATTGGAGATATAATAAAAGAGAAAATAAAAACAGTCCCTAGTCTAAAGGAGTTCCCCAAAATCTAGTGGGCATAACAATATGAAAACAACTGTCTTGTTTGTTAAGTTTAAGGTTTGGTTTCTTTAAGTTTAAGGAAAGGTTTGTTAAAGAAGCTAGGATTTACTTGAAGGAAGTCAGGGAAGTTGAGTCACAGATGAGGAGTTAGAGAACTGCAGGCAGGAGGAAAGGCCAATAAAAATGCTAGAAACTTGAAAATTGAATGTTTTATATGAAGAACATTGAGGAGTCTAGTTTCAATGGATCACAGAGTACATGGAGAGTAGTAGATTTAAGAAGCTTAGAAAAGTAAGAAAGGGCCAGTTTATTGTTTCAAAACTATCATGAAATTGTGAAGAGTGAAATGAGCAGAACCAAGAGAACATATAGCAACAGAAATATTGTTTGAAGAATGATTTATGCCCATCTCTAGAGGAAGATTTGATAAATAGAAATAAGCAAGACAGCTCATATGTGTAATCTTTTTTTTTGTTAAATGATAATGAGGTAAGGGAATTAACTGGGTATTTTAATGTAACAAACAAATAAATAATAACAAAGACCAAAAAAAAGTTTTAAAAAGATTTTATAATTGCATTTTGGTAATAATAGGAAGGCTCTGGAGTTTATTGAAGGGAAGTAACATGGTCTGACATGCTTTAGAAAGATCAACTTAACACCTGAGTGGAGGGATAGATTAGAGTAGCCTGAATACTAGTTCTCCCACTGTCTATTACAGACTTTGATGTGAATATTGTGTAGTCATCTTAAATCATCTTAAACTCAAAGTGTCCTAAACAGATATCATTCTTTTCCCCTCCCAAATTATCCCTTCTTTGGAATTTCCTTTTTTTCCCAATCACCCAAGTAATACTGGTGTCATACTCAATATCACATTCATTCTGCATGTTCAGTACTTTCCACATTTTCTCAATTCAGTCTCTACAATATCTCCTGTATCTATCTCTTTCTTCTCTCCACCCACACAACTACTCACCATTGTAGGTCCATCTCCCATCACTTCTATTTTTTTAAAGCTTCATATTTTTTCTTAGAATCAATACTAAATATTAGTTCCAAGGCAGAAGAGTAAGGGCTAGGAAACTGTGTTAAGTGAGTTGCCCAGGGTCATATTACTACTAGAAAGTATCTGAGGCCAGATTTGAATCTAAGACCTCCCATCTCCAGACCTGGCTTTCTATTCAATGAACCTCCTCCCTGCCCATATTTATTCTCTACACACTTGCCTAGGAGATATCCTTACACTTCTGACTATGTCATTCCTCTATTCCTCTATAGATATTAAGGCTACTTTAACCTCCAGGATGAAATGCAATATCCTCTTTTTAGCACTTAAAATCTTCAAAACCTGACTATTTTTTCTGTATCATTATATATTATTCATTCTCTTTTATATAACCAAACTAGTCTTCTTACTGATTTTTTACATATCATCCCACCTCTCATTTGAAAGTCTTTTATCAAACTGTCCGTCATATCTGGAATTTGTTCCTTCCAAATGTCCTCATTTTAGAATACTTAATTTTCTTTAAGGATTATCTCTTGTTTATCCTTGCCAGAAGTTAGTGCCTCTTTTTCAGGGAAAAATACCTTTTTGAGCATGTTGGCTTTGTTTATTCATATTGTGCTCATGTTGTCTCCACCAATAGAATACAAGTTCTTTGAAGATATGGACTGTTTTGTCTTTTTATTCATGGCACTTAGCTTGGCGGTTGATCCAAAGAAAGTACTTGATCAATGCTTTCTGACTATTGATTAATAGTTGTGTAACAAGTCTAATCTTCATTCAGATATTCTGTAAAATGGGGAAAATAATGCCCAGTATAACTCACAGAGTTCCTGTGAATATAATAGTAAGTAACCCTTGAAATCCTATTAAAATATAAATGATGATTATGATGACAATAATGATGATAATTGGATTTATTCAGAAAGTCAAATGCATACCATTCCTTTTTGGAGGATAGAATATAGGTCATCTTTTACTTTCTATTATTTGTAGATTCAACACAAAGCTCCAGACAGTATATCAGGAGGATGAGAGATAGATAGTAGACTTGTGTGAAGGAAATTTACCCTCCCCCCTTTCTGAATTTGACCTAGAGGCAAGGATTGTATGAAGGAAATCATTGAGTGAATTAGGTCACCAAAACAGAATGGCAGTCAGAAAAAAGGCAGCAGTAGAGTCAAGAGATTATGGGACAGGGTGAAGCGTGGATGTTCCATGAACTGGCCCGCCTAGGCAGCACAAGCAAAACAGAAAACCAATGTTGGATCCAGACAGGTGATGTGTGAGAGTTAGTAGGCAGAGGAAAGTTTTGATAAACTGAGGCAGGAGCAGATTTCGCTCTCTTCTCTTCTATGTTTGCTGCTGGCTAGACTTCCCTGTGAGTGTGGCTAGGGTGCCCTAATGGCAGCCCCAGAATAGCAAGCTAAATGGAGCAATAAGGAAAATAACCTATATATCTCTCTATTTTTCTTTTTCCCTACAAATTTTGATATTAATTACAGCCAGTCTCATAACTTTCCCTCTTACAGGCTATACCAATCAATTAGTCAATCAGTCATTAATAATCTACTGTGTGTCACACACTCTGTTAGGTGCTATTTTTCAAAAAGAAAAATGAAACTCTGTGCCTTCAAAAATATTCCATTACTAACTGCAAACATTAGTAAGGGGATTCTTATTCAGTAATAGTAGACTAGTGATGGACTCATGAGGTTGAAAATTTGACATTCAATAAGTATAAGTGTTGTTTCTTGGAGCTTCCTCCTAAATATTCTCCATGGTGATGAATTATTATCCTATGAATGTGGATTTGTGTTTTGGAATAAATTGAAAGTTGAGGCCAAGACTTGGAAATGTGATTTTTGGTTAAAAATGAGGTGTTGCTAGCATGTTAGCCAATATGGAAGCAAAGGAAAGTAATAAATGTTGGAAGGGATGTGGCAAAATTGGGACATTAATACACTGCTAGGGGAGTTGTGAATTGGTCCAACCATTCTGGAGAACAATTTGGAACTATACACAAAGGACTTTTAAAAAATGCCTAACCTTTGATTCAGCTATACCACTGCTGGTTTTGTACCCCACAGAGATCATAAGAAAAAAGACTTGTACAAAAATATTTATAGCCACGCTCTTTGTGGTGGTAAAAAATTGGAAAATGAGGTGTCCATCGATTGAGGAATGGCTGAATAAATTATGGTATCTGATGGTGATGTTATATTATTGTGCTTAAAGGAATAATGAACTGGAGGAATTCCATGTGAACTGGAAAGACCTCTAAGAATTGATTTAGACAGAAAAAAAGAACCAAGAGAGCTTTGTACACATAGCCTGATACATTACTGCACAATCGAAAGTAACAGGCTTTTCTACTAGCAGCAATGCAATGACCCAAAACAATCTAGAGAAACTTATGAGAAAGAATGCTAGAAACAGAAATGCAGAAGAAAAACATATGATAGGTCACGTAGTTTAATATGGATGTGATTAGGGTTTTGATGTTAAAAGATGATTCTGCTGCAAAAATGAATAACATATAGGTTTTGAACAATGACACATGCATAACTCAGTGGAACTGCTTGTCAGCAATGGGAGGGGGAGGAAAAAGTGTGTATGTGTGTTGGGTGGGGATAAATCATGAATCATGGAATCATGGAAAAATATTCTAAATAAAAAAGGAAAAAAAAAGAAAGGTGTTGCTATAAAGAATTAGATAAAGAAATAAATTTCCAAAAAGTAGTTCCAAAAATATCTTGGCCAGTGCCATACATATTAAAGTGGAAAAACTATATGGCTTCCCAGGTGGCTACGTTGAATTTGTTTAAATATGCCCTATTACAGATAATATTATTTAATTTATAGGTCCACCTTGCATACTTTGGCTGATTGTTAAATTATTTTTGTTTTGCCTTTTTATTATTGTTGTATGGTGTTCTTGCCAGCATGTTATTATTTCCTATGGCCTTCTAATTATTACTCAGGTATAGTTTTAATATGTGCTGATAGATAGTCATATATTCTAAAATTTCTTATTTTCCAATGTTCATGACTTTTGATTAAAGTGAGATTCAGAATGCAAGCATTTGGGGTTCATTGAGTTAATGTTGCAGCTAAATTCTCTGATCCATCGAACCATAAAATGTGATGCTATTGAGGGTTTAAACATGAGGTTTATGATTCATTGTGTTCACAGCAGAGTTTGGAAAAGGAAAAATGGTTTGCAATATTCATAGAAACACAGAACAGTCTATCAGCAGCAGGAGCTGCTGTGTAGAACATCACCGTAGCAGGGAAACAATTTGTAGACCATGTTTGCCTTTGGCAATACAATTGTAATACTTTTAGAAATAAAATATTTTTAGGATAAGAATTCATACTTCCTGTTTACTTATGGGATCACAATTCTTTTTCACCAGATGCAAGAATTGACAGAACATATGACCATAATTTATCATGAATTTTTGTCAATATTAAAGAAATTTCAACAAATCCATTAAAAATCAGTGGATATAAAGGAAAATTATTTCTAGCATAGTGAATGTAGAGTTGGAAAGAGATCTTATAGACCAAATGTTTTACTTTAAAGTTAAGGAAAATAAAACCTGGAAAGGTTAAGTGACTTGACTGGCTTAGGTCAATTGGACAGTAAGTGTCAGAACCAGAAGTCTGATTCCAAATTCATTAGTTCTTCCAATGGCACTATACTATCTCCTTCTTCTTAGGTACTTCTGTGATTTTTAGGAATTAAAAACACGAGGACATTTGAAAATTTAATTTGATTTTAGTCTAGAGTTTGTGATTAATCATTTATTTTTAATTCCCAGGTTTTTTCCTGGATATTCAAATGCTGCCTCAGGAACTAAGTACCTCTATGATGTTAGGTAAAAAACAATTTCTGTTTGTATTACTTTTCTCATCACTGAAATGGGAATAACAATATCACCCTGACAAGGTTGTTATGAGAATCAATGAGATAATATTTGTAAAATGCATTTAGGGGGCAGCTGGGTAGCTCAGTGGAGTGAGAGTCGAGCCTAGAGACAGGAGGTCCTAGGTTCAAACCCGGCCTCAGACACTTCCCAGCTGTGTGACCCTGGGCAAGTCACTTGACCCCCATTGCCCACCCTTACCAATCTTCCACCTATGAGACAATACACCGAAGTACAAGGGTTTAAAAAATGCATTTAGCAGTGTGTCTGACACAAAACGAGCCCTATATAAATTCTTACTCCCTTCCTTCCCTCATCCCCATTAGCTAAGTGAAATTTAAGTTTCCTGAGCTGAGAGGAGATTTAGTTGTAATATGGTAACACCATTATTTAAAACAATGTTAGTTGATGCAGTGTTTTCTTGCTTATGAACATACTCTCATTAGCTCTTCCACAAATTTCAATTTCTATGAAAGATTTTCAGGAAGTATTTAGCAAGGAAGCCACTGAGATAGGAGTGGAAATGAAGGGCCCCACTTTCAAGTCCATGAGGTTCTTTTCTTCACTTTTTCTAATTTCTTAAGATCTGACAGGGAAATGGAGAATGATAGGTTTCATAATGATTTTGCTGCCAAAGAACTAAAGAGAAAAAATTAACTGCCAGAAAATAGTTAGAGTTGTCTGGAGGATGCTTAGAGACTTGTAAAGATATTTGTATTTTATGAAATCTGAATGCTCAGAAATACAACCTCTACTTAGTAAATGTCAGTTGGACAGAGCCAATAGCACAGATGTATTCCCCACCCCCATAATGACATTTTCCTACTTGTGTCTTCTTGTATTATTAGATAGATTTTACTTGGGACTGTCTTGTTTGCTCAGTTTGTATCCTGGAAACTTAGCAATGCCCCTGGCACATAGAAAGTACTCAATAAATACTTTATATATTAAAATCTGATAGGAAGAGTCAGCATTGTATAGTGGAACAAAAAAGATTTACATTCAAGTTCTTGATCCAAGCCACATCCTCTAACCAAGCATCTCCCTAAGACTATGATTAAAAAGAAGGTGCTGATCCACTCTGCTAAAAGGAGTTTCCTCCATGTCCAGTTCTGGCCTGGAACTGAGCACTGTTATATACCCCAATAAAATCATAGATCTGTTTAAAAAATCTAGATCATAGCTTCTGTGATAGCCCAGATAGAAATGTTCTTCCTCTTAAAATCTTCCTAGGCTTAGTCTTAAAATCTCCTTTGTTCATATTATATTCTACCAATTTTAGATTATAAGCTGCTTGAAGGTCCCTTTTTGGTATCTGTGTCCCCATTATCTAGCATAGTGCTTTGCATGGAGTACATGTTTAAAAAATGTTTGCTGAATTTTTTGAATTAAAAAAATACTGCAGCTTGGATTATTTATTCAATTTTATTTTCATATGCTGAAGAAGACAGGACTAACAGCTAGCTTACTAATTTTGTCAAAATGTACAAGGGTTCTTTAATGATAATGTGCTTCATCTCAATATACTAGAATGATGAGATGCCAGCAGGTCATATTCTTTGCTTTTCCATTGTAGGCTGTCATTGGTTCACCCCAAACACATCCCCTGATGCAGACACAAATCATGTAACAGGTGGAAAACAAGCCCATGGCTAGTTAGGGAAAACCATATGCTTTAGGCCAGGACATCCAATAGAGACAGCTGTCAAAACATGGCTGCATATCCTTGTGGATAGTTATGCCCCTCACACAAGATGCACAGCAAAGCCAGCTGTCACAGTGCTGACACAGAGGAAGTGTGTCTTAAAGAGGTTGATTGGTAAAGGAGATACAATGCAGTTATGCAGCTCAATTGATGTTTCCTCAATTTGTGACAGCTGAGAGTCAGGGAAATTGCACCAAGCCACTGATGGGAGTGATCTGTTCTGATCACTTGTTTCTTCTTCAGCAGGTCAAATTACATTTGATTCAGATGGTGTACTCCACAACTGAAATGTTCACAATACCATGGAGACCAGGGAGTTCCCTGACTATAATGTTAAGATACTGTTCTGATTTGTTTATTTGTATAAGATAGTGCCATTCCAGGGGAGCCTACCCATTTGGGTTTGGATCTGAGGACATGTATTATATATGTGTCTCTAAGAGAATGAGAATCTTTCTGGACTCATTAAACTGTGAACAGTAGGAGAATAAGTGAATTATAGATGAATGCAAAAAGTAGTGATCTCAAAGTTCCATTTGAAATATAAGTAGTAGAGAGGGAGATCTATCCTTCAAATTTCCACATCAGACTTTGCCTTAATCCTCCCTTTCTTCAAACTAATCATAATGATTTTCTTCACTGCCTTGAGGATGACAGGTGCTGTAAAGAAAGTGAAAAGGGTACCCAACTCTATATAAAAATCAGAGAATTTATAAATATGTTAAAAAAGAAATAGAGAAGTGATTGAGTGAATACATCTCTTTCTTCTTACCCCTGACCACTGGTGAGTCATTTGTTTGAAAAGCACTTTCAAGTTATTTCTTAGACTGATAATCACATTTATTTCAGTTCCCTAAAAGGTGCTAGAATATGTAAAAAGAAGGAATATTCAATAAAGTTGAGAAGTTAAGTTGGAGCCAGAGTGTATGAAATCTAAAATAGTAGTCTGAGAAGTTTGTTTTTTTTATCTTAAAGTAAATAGATAGCTACTGATGATTTAGGAATAGCAAAGTATCATGTTCAGATCTATTTCATTTGTAAGGTTATTTTAGTAGATGTTTGGAGGATGGAATGAGGAGTGAGACAGGATAGTAAGTATATCAATTACTTTATAAATTATCAAATATCAATCAGTCAAATATCAAATATCAATTAGGAGGCTAGACAATAGTAGTGATGTGGTAGCATGAGATGACTTAGGCTTAGTCTATGGTTTCAGCTATATGAATTCAGAGAAGGGTGTTGTTTAAGTAGAATCAATGAGAATTAGAAACCAAGTAAACAGGGCAGACAGAGTATTGTTAGATGACTGAAGTTTCTAGTCTGGGAGATTTGGAGTACAGTGGCAACCTCAAAAAGAATAAGAAATTTTAAGGGAGGATAAGATTTGTTTGTTTCTTCTTTGGGGGAAGGCAAGTCATTCCATTCTGGACATACTAGATTTGAGCTATTGAAAGGAAATTCAGATGTAAATGTCTAGCAGGGAGTTGGCAATATGAAACTAGAAATCAGGACAGGCATTAGGAATGGATACTAGATTTGAGAGTTATTGGCACATATATTATATGATTATAGAATCATATATCTGGAGCTGGAAAGGAAATTAGAGACTATCTAGTTTAACAACCTTATTTTACAAAATAAGAAAATGCCCAATAAGATGAAGGGACATACTCAAGGTTACACAAGTAATGTGTCAGAAATAGAATTTAAAATGTCTTGTAATTACATATCTAGTATCTTTTCCACTTTACCATTCTGATTATAGTTGAATCTTTGGCTGAAATGTTTGCTAAAGGAATGAGAAAAGTAGTAAGAGCCTAGGACAGAATTCAAACAGAGAGCTTAAGCAATGGATTATGATACAACACAGAGATGACTTAGAATGAATAGACAGGTAGGAAAGATGAGAACCAGGAGAAAACAATGTCACAGAAACCAGGGTGGGATTGATAACAGAATAATAAGATTTTTTTTCTTTAATAGAAAGTGACTGAGGGAATGGCTGAACAAAATAGGGCTTGTGATTGTGGTGGCATTATGATTTTATATACAGTTTTTTGGATAAAGTTTCATATCTAAAATATATAGAGAAATTTGTCAAACATAAGAATATGAGCAATTCTCCAACTGATATATGGTCAAAAGATCTGAACATGCAGTTTTTGGATAAAGAAATCAAAGCTTTGTATAATTATATGAAAAATTGCTCTAAATCAGTGATGGGAAAACTTTTTAAAGAGGGGTAAAAAGGAAAGGAAATGCTCATCTGTCAGTCTGTTTCTAAGGCAACTGTTTCGAAGTTTCATTGTATTTTATCCTACTCATTGTATTCCTCAGATTAGGAATAATGTCACATGGCCAGATAGAACATTTCAGAGGGCTGCATCTGGCCTGCGGGGCCAGGCCATAGTTTGCCCATCACTGTTCTAAATCATTATTGATTAGAGAAATGCAACTTTGAGATATCATCTCAGACTTAGCAGATTGACTAAAATGATTAAAGAGCAAAACAACAAATGTTGGAGGGGATGTGGAAAACAAGGACAGTGATACATTGTTCATGGAACGGTGAACTGATCCAACCATTTTTGAGAGCAATTTGGAATTATTCTAAGAGTTATGAAAACTGTGCATATCTTTTGACCCAGGATTGCCACTATTAGATTCATTTCCTAAGGTGATCAAGGAAGAAAGAAGAGAAATGATGTGTTCTAAATATGTTCTTTTTGTGGTAACAAAGAACTGGAAACTAAAGGGATGTCCATCAATTGGGGAACGGTGAGACAAATTGTGGTATATGCTTGTTATATTATGCCATAAGAAATTATGAACAAAATGATCACAAAAACATGGGAAGACTTACATGAAGTGATGTAAGGTGAAGTAAACAAGACCAGGAGAACATTGTACACAGTAACAACAATAATGTATGATGATCAACTGTGATGACTTAACTGTTAGCAACAAGGCTAGGGTCCAGGACAACTCCAAGGGACTCATTACAAAAAAGGATATACATAGCTGTAGAAGGAACAAAGTCTGAGTACAGATTGAAACATCATTCTTCACTTTATTTCCTCTATGAACTTTTTTGTAGGGTAAGCAATATATATCTTGTCTCACACCATGATGAACAGGGAAATATGTATTCTATAATAACACATGTACAACATGCCATATTACCTGCCTTCTTGGGGAGGGGTGATGGAGAGAGGTAAATGAGAATTAGACAGAATTTTAGAAATAGCTAATGTGAAATTTTGTTTATCATGGATAAGCATATTGATTATAAGTTATTACATATTTATAACATGTTATGCATTACATTATGCTATATATAAAAATAATAATGAAAATAAGTATCAACTGTGAAAGAGTTGGAGACTCAGAAGAATACGATTCAAGACAATTCCAAAGTACTCAAGAAGAAAGATGCTATCTACCTCTAGAAAGAGAACTAATGAATTCTAAATAGAAATTGAAATATACTTTTCTCACTTTATTTTTCTTGCTTTTTTATAATATGGATATTATGGAAATATGTTTTGTAGGACTTCCAAAGTTTAACTGATATTCTATTGTTTGTCTTCTCAATGAGGAGGGGATTTGAAACTCAAAAATGTTTAAGTGAATATTAAAAATAAATACATAATAAAACTTATAAATACAAGGTGATGATCTGAGGGATTAAGTAGTGTAAGGATGGGATTTTGTGAAAAGGAGATGGAACCAGAGGAAGAGAAGTCAGTTGCTGAGGAATGCCCTCTGAATCCTCTACTGGTCTCAACTGTCAGCAGCTGACTTCTCCTACTCTGGTTCCATCTCCTTTGCACAAAATCCCATCCTTATAGGAGAAAGGTTGGAAGTGGAGTTCACTGATCACAACACAGTGTAGTAGGGCTCCTCCCTTCCCCTCATCATTGATGATGGAAAATGGATTATTAGTACAGACATTATGCTCTCCCTAAAAATAGAGGGGAGGTAGGAGCCTCCAAGACTGTTATGTAGATCACTCACTTCCTAGTCACTGTCTTCCTAGGAGTTGAGCTGTGATAATAATCTGAGCCAAATCTTTAACTTTCATTTCATGTAGGTAAGAAGAATACAAGAAAGACAGGTCACTAAAGTCTTCTTTGATATACTTGAGTATTTTCACCTTCCTCTTTCTTTAATATGTGCATCATTCACCAGACAATTTCCACAGATTATGATTTGGATCCAGGTAATCTGAATTTGAATTTTCATTCTTTTTTCACTGAAATCTTACCAAGAACTTACTTATAACGCATTTAGGGCCCTTAAGTGACCTAAATGCCATGGCAATGCCTCCTTTCCTATGATCTAACATTTGGATAGGTGACTTGATCTCCAGGAAAGAATAAATCTTTGCCATCTCTTCTTTTCTGCGCTTCTTGACTCAGTTAATAGCAATGTGACTATGTTGCCTGTAGGTCCCATCTATACTTTAAAAGAACTCTGAGTAGTAGAGATCTAAAGACCTGGTCTTGAGAAAGGTAGTTCTAAACATGGATCACATCCTCTGTGAGAATGAAGCTGCACATCATTTTATTACTGTTCTTCATATTCCAAATGATAACAGGGAGAGAATTGCAGACTCTCACATTAATATTTGCTCTAATCCAGATGATTTGTCTACAATGACTTACATGAAAGAAGTGCGGCTTATGTGTGAAGGCTTAGAATGCAGCATTTATTCATCACCAGAGAGAATACAGAAAATAGAAATCATTTATGCTGAAGAGAATCCTTCTTTAGTTAGTCCTTAACCTTAAATTTCTATTATTAAAGAGCTTTACAAACAGGCTAGGCAGTCATATGTCTATAATACTTTCAATGTAGCCTTGCCAGAGACAGGTGCCAAAACTAGAATACAGAGGGAATTAATGTCCTGTTGTGGAAAGATAATCTATAGCAGATAGGACTGCTAATATTTTTTCTCACATGCTTTGACTACTTCTATATTTGTGACTTTAAGCAATTATTCATAAGGAAAACACATTTTCCTTCCTCTTTATGAAAATTACTCATAATTATTTTAAGATTCACCTTCTTTAGGTCTTTAAATAACCTAAATAATTAACAAAATAATCTGTTCTGTATAACTGAATGAATAATCCAGGATTAACAGCCTATCATGGTACTTAATATTGAGTAAATGTTCAGGTCTTCCCTAAAATTTTTATTACCATCATTTTTCTCCATTTTAAATCCCCTCAGCACTTTGGCATGTGTTTTATATAGTATAATGTCACATCCTTTATTATGTACTGCTCTGCAATTTCCTTCTATATACCTATGTGTAGATTTCAAGTCTCTTATCTATAAGCCTCTAAGGAGAGAAGATGCCCTTTCTGGTTTTTTGCTTTGTTTTGTTTTGTTTTGTTTTGCAACCTTCACTTTGCCTAGTAAAGGCAATTCTTTTAAATACGAGGCACATAGAATTCAATGGATGAATTAAAAATTGACTAAATATTAAGCCATTCATTAACCCAATTCAGAAACCTACCCAGTGTATGAAATGCATTTTCAATTCTTTATCATTTTATAACTTTTTCTTAATGGATAGCTGTAATTACTTACCAGCTGTTACTCAATAACTAAAGACATTATGGTTGACTAATCATAACAATATGACCATGAAAAATGCCCAGTTTTGCTTAATTCAGCATCTGTCATGAGCTACACAAGTTTAACATTCTAAATCTATAGAGTAGGCATCTGTCCGGTCTTGACATTTCCCCTTCCATTCTGATACTTTGAAAGAGTTTTTATTTTTAAAGGGATGCCCAGGATATTTGGCTTGGCTGTGTTTTTGCAAATATGGAATTGATTAATTATTTACCAGCTTGTCTCTGTGTCAGTTAGCTGTTCCCATTGTACACAGAAGTTATAATTGTATTGCTACACAATGCAAAGAGAATTTATTAGAAGAGAATTGATGCTTTCCCTCATCCTAATCTTGATATTTCCTCGAGTATATTGTACTTGCAGTTATGCTCCAATGTTATTTTTAAGTCATTTTATGTGTATATGTTATTTCTCCAATTGTATTCACCAATAATAATGTAGACACTTAAAGAAGGTGTTTAATAAATGACTTGGTTAATTGAATGTCAGCCATTTTGCACATTAAATCAAATAGTCACAGTATGAAGAAATAATTTAAGACTGATCAACAAGAAAGCCATCAGTTAAGGCTGCTAAACAACAAAAAAGTAAATCAGTAACATCATCTCTATTTAGAAAGGATAGCATTCATGGGCTGAGGTGCTGAGAAATTATCCACTACCTACGTTTTTCTGCATCTGCAAAAAAAAAGACTATTCTGTGTATTTTTTTAAAATCCTAAGTGTCTTAGAATTAATACTAAGTATCAGTTCCAAGAGAGAAGAGTGGTAAGGCTAGTCAAATGAGGTTAAGTGACTTGCCTAGCATCAAAGCTGAAGTCAAGTTTGCACCCAAGACCTCTGGATTTCTAGTCCTGGCTTTCCATCCACTAAACTACCAACTGTTCCTTTTTCTATGTATTTGTTAGCTTATTGCTATAGTAATAGAAACAATGGGGCCAGATTTTATGACATTTAATTTGTGAGGCTACTTATTTTCTGAAGAGTTCAAAGTAATGAGCTAGAGAATATAGTGTCGATCAAAGGAGATTATGCAACATTAGATCATTTTTCCCAGTCAACTGAAATCATTCTTTCATCTAATGACAAACTACTCTAGAAACAATAACTTTCTAGATAATTTGCTAATGACATTCCAGACAATGGAGTGAAAACAACAATGTGTAGGGATAATTTGATGAATCAATCAATAATTATTGTACATTTATTCAAAGTGAAGTACTATGTTGGGATGTTAATTCTGGATTCTTCATTCAGATTACATAGCGCAGATTATCTTGTTAATTATTCAATTAAATGATCAAACCAGACATTTGAAGGGTTGTTATTATTATTCAGTCATGTCCGACTCTGTGGACTACTGCACATCAATAAGTCCATACGGTTTTCTTGGCAGACGCTGGAGTGGTTTGCCATTTCCTTCTGCAGCGGATTAAGGCCAACAAAGGTTAAGTGACTTGCCTAGAGTCACACTGTTAGTAGGTGTCTGAGGCTACATTTGAACTCATGTGTTCCTGACTCAAGGCCCAGGGCTCTATCCACTCAGCTACCTCACTGTCTGTGGGAAAAGTTATTAATTGGTTCCAAATCTACTTCTTTTGTTCCTGTCTGCTCACAGTAAACTTGGTTTGGGGTTGATTATTTTTTCCTCCCTTGCTCTCTGTTCCTCTTAATTATTTCCAAAAGAATTTAATTTAATTTTTAATTCCTTTTCTCAAGCCAAAAAGGGAGAAAAAGAGGAGAGGAAGAAACTGTGTGGCTGGTGGGAGATAAAGCAAGGAGAGGAGGCACAGGTGACTCACAGATAACATTTTTGCCTCTGGCAATTTCATTTTGCAGTGGTGGGTGGGATACAGGAAACCAAGTAGGCAATGGAGAGCAAAGGGCCCAGGAGGAGGCAGGAATTACCTATCAGGTGGAGACCTCAATACAGTTAATTCTGTCACTGTTAATCAAACTACATCATACCCTAAGCAAGTTTGAGAGAATATTATAACTATACAGAAAACCCACAAATCTAAAATATATTTTTCAGCTTGAAATTCATCTCTACTTTGCCTGTCTTTCTCCTTTCCTTGATGCAACAGAATTATATTTGAAGTCAGATTCTTTCTCAGAGAATGGCACAGAATAGTTCATAAGGGGAAAAAATGAATTATAGAGCCCACTTCTGAATGTCACTGTACATTAAAATGACAAGTTGCTGACAATAAAATATCACCAGCAATCACAACATAACAATGATGTGCCAAAGATAATAACTAGCTTTAGCCTCAGAAAAAACAAAAACAAAATATGATGGTTATCAAATCAAAGAACTAAAAAGACCCTTGATTCTTCAGTGGTATGCTATAAAAATCTTAACACAGGTAAAACATCAGCAGCTTGGTTTCCTCTGGGGAAGATTTTTGTTTTTATTTAGCCTGAGTCAGCAAATAAGAAACAAAAATTCAAAGTTGGTACTGACCTAAATTTACATATATACATTCACTGTACAATAACAGGAGAGAAGAATGAATAAATTTGGTTAGGACAATGGCCTTAAAATCAATTCTGATGTATTTCTTTTTCAGAATTGTGGTATCTCCCCACCAAGAGGAGTGAATGAATTGTGGAAACATTCATATAAACAACTTGGCTTTCTACATTAGGTCAAAAACAAATGGATACTTCAACATGAAACCCAAACTAATATTTCTCCTTTCATTTTTTCCCAATGCTACATACTTACTCTGAAAAGTTATACATGGATAGTTTTATATTGCTAATAAAAAGAATGCTAGCCTCAGTAAAATCTATTGTCATTGAATGAGTAACAAACTGCTATTCTTTGTATACAGCTTTGTAGGATATTCATGTTCAAATGTTAAGCATCTTTAAGTGGAAGAGAATCCCACAAAGAATACTTTTCATAGAGTACTGACTTCTCTTTTGATTTAGGCTTCATAGGTGAATGAAAAGAAACTTGACAAAATAATTTCTAATTATCATGATCAAGGGAAGAGAGGATGTCTGCAAAGTTGGAAAAAGGAAAATGCATTTCTATTCCAAAGAAAGATGTATTTATGTATCCCAGGATACTTTTAGTACCTAGGTTGTTTTTTTTTCTATCTTCAACTATGAGCTGATAGCACAAATGAGGTTCAGTTACTGCTGAAAATCAATCATTTTTGAAGAATAACTAACTTATTTGTTCTACTTTTGGGGACTATCCTAGGTCTGAAAATAAGAAAGAGATTTAGAATTTATCTAATTCAACCCCTTTATTTTACACATGAATAAACTGAGGTCCAGAAAGCTTAACCTAGTTATTCAGTCATCCAGATAATATATATTATGGCTAAAATTTCAACCCAGGTGCTTTGTTCCAAAGCCAGTTTTCTTTTGAGTAGACTAGGTTCCTCTGTGAGTGAGTCAGTGAATGAATGAATGCTTACCATGTGTAAATCAAAAATATTTACCTTCAGGGAGTTTACTTTCTAAAGAGGGAAGCAACTCATGAGGAATATTTCAGTTACAAGTTATATGCAATGGCCCAGTGGTACCTAGAGGACAGTGACACGTTAGATGATGTCCTTTCCAAAGATAAAATCATATAAATTTCTAACACTGATTAATTTGACAGTGTTAGGACTTTCATGAAAAGTACTTCCCCCCATTTCAGTAAATGTGGTTTTTACCTCAAAGTGCTCTCTAGTACTCTAGTTCATATAGAGAAGTCACATATTTCTTTTTGAGGCATCTAAGTAGTGTAGTAGATAGAGCAACTGAACCTAGTTTCAGGAAAACCTAAGTTCAACTCCAACATCATAAATTTGCTATCTGTGTGACCCTGAGCTAGTAATTTAACTTCTTCTTGCCTCAGTTTTTTGTCTGGAAATAGATATAATAATAGGACTTACCTCCAGGTGTTGTTAAGGATAAAATAACATGATATTTGTAAAATTATTTTCAAACATTAAACTGATCTGTATATATACACATATATAGTGATTATTCTTCTCAATGTTTCTAAAATATAGTCTATTACTTTTGTTTTCCATATTACTGTTATATTGTAACTTCTCAACAACTTTCATCACCTCTATGATATTTTTGCATTGAATGAAAGGTAGGGAGTTATTGTTTTTGACTCCATTAGGAAATATTTTTCCATTTATGCATATAAACATAATTCTGTGGTTACATATTGACTGTTCAAGCAACCCTGGAGATTTTCCCATGTTGTCTTATGACTTTTATCATTCATAAACACCTGTCATGATTTGAGATTTTAAGCAACCTGGAAGCAACTTAAATCTTTACAATGATTGTGATCACATCAAGCTTTAATTAATTTGAATTAATTCCTTGATTATATGAAGTACTATACTATAGAGAGTTACAAAAACAAAAATCATTATTTGTGTTTACATGTTGGATAATTTTTGCAGAGCAAAATTTTATCAAAAGCATATATGCTACTCATTATATAAGTATGAAGATTTAGGACATAAACTCATACAACTATACATCACTGAAAATAAAAATAGAGAACTTCCTTACTTTGTCTAAAAATAGATTATGTCTATGGTCTAAGCATTTTTGTATATGCTTTTGTATATAAGTTATGGTCAACTTTTATCATTTTTTTCTCTTTCAGTCATAAGGTCATAGAATGAAAACTGAAAGGGGCCTTAAAGTTCATTGAGACTAACATCCTTGTTTTAGAAAGTCATAAAACTGGTAAAAATATAGTTGGGTTCAATCCTCATGTCTGTCTGATTCCCAGTTCCAATGTTCTATCTCTATATCACACTGTCATTTGTCCTCATACCCAGTATCTCAATAAGTCCTAACATTTGTTCATAAGTATCTACTATATTGGTCTCTTATTCTGTATTTACATTCATTGTAGTTAGGGAAACAAAATCAATACACAAGAAATAGTGTGTGTGGGGGGGGGGAATCTAAGTGTTAAACTCTGAAATACTGACTGAACATGTAAGAACCAGTTTTCAAAAAATTAGTAATTTCACTAGAATAATCTAAGAGGCAAATGAGCTGTTCAATGCCACCTCACCCAGGAGGAAAAAGAATGTAAAGGACTATATCAATTTCCTTTTTACATCTTGTTATTTTAAATTTTTACTTCAAGCTTTCTGAATAATGGATAATGATTGTGGCAGATTATTCAGGTTTGTGAAAAGAGAAACAAAAATTTAAACCAGGTAATATCCTTCTGAGACCTCTATAATACAAAGTTATAGGAATATTTTTATGATAGAAGCCAATGCAAATAAAATCATAGAATCAGAAATCAGGAGATGAAAAAATATTTAGTTCAAGTCAGGCAAATTTTTAAAAGCAAAAAATTGTGTGTGTTGAGGTTACAAGTAATAATGATGACGGTAGCCCAAGAGCTCTTCTCTCAGCCAAAGTCCAACTTGGACCAGTAGGGAAATCTGTTTCATTAGTGCTGGCTTCCTTCATGATAAGTCCAGCCCAAGGTCCTTCTTACTGCCCACAAAATGAATGACTCCCCTTCCAAGATATCATTCTCCATGGTACACACAAGCATCAGAAAACGGAGTAGTAGATACTTTGATACTATACTGACAAAAAAATGAAGGGATCTTTCTCAATGCCCTATGTTGTAGGGCAAGATGCCTTTAAACCTGAAGAAGTTTGAATGAATTCCTGTACTTCCATTACACCTACAATGGCTATTGTGAGTCATGAGGTTTTAAAGGAGATTTGGGGCAGTTTGAGATAAATTTGTCCTAGACCGATCGATCTGGTACATGTCTGTGAGACCTTTGGGCAAGAAGGGTAGAAAGATAACTTTGATAAAGGGTTCCAGGGAACTTCCTTACCAAGTGCTTTTATCTGCTTTGACTTTCCTATGGACTGCTTTTGCCTGGAGGTTATTAAATAAGATTTTATTAAAGAAATTATTTATCTGAACCACTGAGTAGTTTTCCATTTTCCTATAGTAGCTCAACAATGGAGCATCCATATTTAGTTAAACTGATATCTGTCTTGTCTTGTTTAAAGAGAAACACGTGGTCAAGACATATCACCAAAATCAAGGCTTTGCTGTTATTAAAGAATAGTTTCCAGCCACAATAAAGGGGGGAAAGAGTCATTTATCTCAACTGCACAACTACAGTGACTTCCCCTTTCCTGAGCAGTGTACAAATATTTTTCTCCATCTTTCTCAGTATTTTTTAAGCAACACCACCACACATCTTGCACACTATGTTGGGATTCCCGGGGAGCAGATGGTATTATTTTGACAGCTGTTTTGTTAGGTATCCTTCAACAAATGGGGTGGTTCTCCTTGGGGCCATTTGGTCTTATGTTGACAGTCAGTTCCCATGGGTATCCTCTCTTGGGGAGTGGGGTGAATTTTTTTCCACAATAGCTGCAGTCTCTCTGTCAATCATTCTCTTCAATGGATTAGATTGTACAATAGCAATTTATTGCTGACACTGGGACTAAGAGATGATAAGCATTTTGCCCAAGTTTATACTACTATTTAAGTGCATAGTTATTGAGTGGTATCATGATCCAGGGGATAGAGTACTTAACTTGGAGTAAAAAAACAAATAAGTTTAAATCCCTTTTCTGATACTTTCCAAACATGACTATATTCCCATAAAGTTATAATCTCATAAGCCTCCTTTTCTTCATGTATAAAATGGGCAAAATGATGCCTATAGTATCCCTTTTAGAGAATTATTGTAAGAATTATATGAAATAATTCAGGAAAAATGCTTTGTGAACCTTAAAGCACTAAACAATCAATGATTATTGTCAGCATGAACTCCTCGGTCAATGAAGAGCTAAAACTGATACTAACAACAGAAGAATAAACATATGAAGTTATACAAACTGTGGGAAAGCACATGAATTTTGATTTGTTGTTCAGTCATTTTTCAGGCATATTTGACTTTTTGTGACCCCATTTACAGTTTTTCTTGACAAAAATAATTGAATATTTTGCCATTTAAATGACTCATTTTTTCAGTTGAGGAAATGGAGTCAAATAGGGTTAAGGGACTTTCCAGGATCACATGGCTATTAAGTGCCTGAGGCCAGACTTAAACCCAAAAAGTGAATCTTCCTTTCACAGTGTCTAACACTCTATCCACAAAGCCATCTAGCCATTCAAAAATTAATTCTTTAATTTCCTTAAAATTTTGTAGAACTGAATTTGAAAATGGTACAGTGAAGGGGAACACAAACTAGCTTACATGGAAGACCTACAAATAAGGGAATTATTTGGGTGAAAATAAGACTATTAAGAGAACATTATGAGATACAAAAGAGAGAACTTTATGTTAAATTTTAAAAGTTTCTACACAAACAAAACAATGAACCTAAGATTAAAAGATAAATAATGAACTGGGGGAAAAATCTTTATATCAACTCTCTATGACAATGGCTTCATTTCTCAAATAGAGAGAGAACTGAGTCAAATCTACAAGAGGAAAAAATAATTTCCAGTTGACAAATAGTCAAAGAATATGAACAAGCAATTCTCAGAAAAAGAAATTTAAACTATCTTTAGTCATATGAAAAATGTTCCTAATCATTATTGATTAGAGAAATGCAAATTAAAACATTTCTAAAGTATCACCTCATATACATCAGACAAGTTAAAATGACAAAAAAGGAAAATAACAAATGCTGTAGAGGATATGGAAAAAATCAGGACCATAATGCACTCCTGGTGAAGATGTGAATGGATACAAACATTCTGGAGAACAATCTGGAACCATGCCAAAGGGCCATCAAACCAAGCATACCTTTTGATCCAGCACTACCACTACTAGGTCTGTATCCCAAAGAAGATTAAAGATAGGAGGAAAGAACCTACCTATTCAAAAATATTTATAGCAGTTCTTTTTGTGGTCTCAAAGAATTGGAAACTGAAGGGATGTCTATCAATTGGAGAATGGCTGAACAAGTTGTGGTATATGTTTGTAATGCAATACTATCGTGTCATAAAAAATGACAACCAAGACGATCAGAAAAAAATCTGGAAAGACATATAAAGTGATGCAAAGTAAAGTGAGCAGAACCAGGAGAATATTGCAATTAGTAACAACAATAATGTATGATTATCAACTATGAATGACTTAGCTATTATCAACAATGCAAGGATCCAAGACAACTCCAAGAGAAACATGACAAATAAAGGATATCCACCACCAAAGAAGAAACAAGTGAGGTCTGGATCCAAATTGAAACATAACATTCTTTACTTTAGTTCACCCATGATTTTTGTCTGGTGTAAGCAATATGTCCTTCTCTGACAACATGATGAAGATGGAAACACCAAAATATTTGTTATGTGATAATATATGTACAATCTATATCATATTATCTGCCTTCTTGGAGAGGGGTGGAGTGGCAGGGAGAGAGAACATAGAATTCAAAATGTCAGAAAATGAATATTAAGAAATTGTATTGACATATATTCTGGAAAAAATAGAGAGAGAGAGTGGTAGTGCAAAACATCTTTAGCCTAGAAATCAGAGACCTAGGTCCTAGTCTGTGTTCTGCAATGAATTACCTCCTTTATATCTCCATGCCTCAATTTTCTCATCTGCCAAATGAATGGATTTGATTAGATAAATAATAATGTCTCTTGTAGCATGAACATTCTAATTCCTTGAAATAATGCTTGTATTACAGGTGAGACAATTTTTACTATGTCATTTGGGGAAAATAAGCCTACCCTTGAGAATAAATGGAAACAATTAATAAATTAGTATATATTCAATACTATAACTGATACAAAGAATAATCATAGGGTCCTGTGCTTTATATGATTTGACTATCTTGTATGAATCTTGCTATTTCTGTCATATTGAAAGAAACATGCTTGTATATAGAAACTAATTTCCAAAAGGCTAGCTCTGCATCCTTCTCTTCTCACCTGTCATTGCTCAGTTAAAGCCATTTCAATAAATTATCTTATAGGATCTTGGATTTAGACCTGGACAGAATATTAAAGAACATCTATTCCAACCTTCTCATTTATAGATAATGAAACTGTGATGTTAAATGACTTGTCCAAACCCTAAGTCACCCAAATATATCACAGCCCCATGGATTAACTAAGGACACTGAACCTGAATAAAATGAACTTAGGAAAAGTAATTATTTTCACCAAATAATTTAGATAATTCAAGTAGTTTAATGAAAATGGAGGCCACTGAAATAAAATATTCAAAAATTATAATTAAAAATTTAAATGTGTAAGCTACACATGCATGCATATACACACATACACAAATTTATTTTTCTGTTAAATCTACCTTCTTTATCATTGTGGTGGATGATTGCATCCTGTATCATGTCAGCAAGGTTGAAATGAACTTTGTGATTCTTTCCATGTTTCAGCTTCTTCACAAATCCTTCCTGCTTCTGAAAGGCTTTCTCTCGTTCATAGTAAGCTTTTATTTGATCACAGCGCATCCGCTTTACCAGCCTCTGTCGCTGGCCTAATGGTAGGGACTCCAGCAAGCACTGGTCAATTTCCATTTCATGGGATCGAAAAACATTACATAGCTGGAAGCAACCTAATAGAAGGAAAAAACCCCACAAAATTAGGAAATGGTTTTCTATTGTTTGCCATGATAACCTTTATATAGCAAAGACACTAAATGTAATGTAGGTTCTTTTACTAGGTACTTGATAAATGTTCGAATGAATGAAAGTAACAATGTTTTGGCATGGTTCATTAAAACACATCTTAAAACAACTCTTTATGTAAGCCATCACTTCCATAAATCTTTCCTGTAATTCAGATCAATTAGAAATGTCAGTTTTTCTTGAAACTATAAAATTCACAAATTTCTCTATTTCTTGAAATTAATACAAATTGTAAAAATGAATAGGTACTAGCTAAATGAGGTAGTGGATATTCTACAAGAATATTATTTAATAAAATAATGTTGTTTACTTTTTAAACTCTTTAGGCACCCTTACCATCTTAGAATCAATACTTGAGTATCAGTTCCAAGGCAAAAAGAGTGGTAAGAAGTAGGCAATGGGGGCTGAGGGACTTTCCCAGGTTTGCACAGCCAGAAAGTGTCTGAGGATAGTTTTGAGTCCAAGACCTCCTGTCTCCAGGCTTTGTTCTTTACTCACTGAGCCACTTAGCAGCCTGGAGATCACTTACTTTTAAAGCAATAATTATTTTATATTAATAGCAATTTTCTGTGCTTTTTAAGTAACAAATGCACACCAGCGTTAGAAAGATTATCATAGGGGTAAAATTGTATTAATTTATTCCAGTTGATCTCACATGACAAAATAATGATTACTTGGTGGGAGTCACAGGAAAGCGGGTTTTGGTTGAGCACAAACAAAAAAAATGAGCATTGAAGATATAAATAATGCTACAGAATGTTCTATTTTGCATAATGAATTTACTGGAGTTGGAGTCAATTTTTCAGGAAGATGGTGGCTTAGATGGAGTGAATCTTAAAACCCCTGCACCCTTACACACTGAGTTAGAAAACAATGTGCTTTGAGAAGAAAGTGAACCAAATCTAATAACGGGACAGAGCAGGGGGAACCCTACTGCAGCACAACTATGCCAAGAAAAAAGCTTCAATTCTTGAATTTTCAGGTCTGAGGGCATAGAAGGGGAATCCCAGGACGCCTCCCCCACGTGCTGTGTGGAGTCTCCAGCGGCCTGGGAAATCTCAGGATGGGTAGGTACACCTGTCCAGAGAGAGGGCCTTGCTGGCACCTGACTCGGGGAGTTAAACACAGGCACTGAAGAGGTGACTGGAGGAGAAAACCAGAGAAAACACAGCAAAATGCCCAGAAGATGGTGGCTTAGAGAGAACCAAACCCCAGACTTCAGACAGCTTGGCTTCCTCATAGCGAGATATAGAACTCAGAGCTTCAAGAGGAACAGCGCAGGGGGACCCCACTGCTGGAGAGCTCAGAAAAAGGAAAGAAGGAAACTGTAAGTAAATTAAGTGAACACAGAATAGTATACTTGCCAGATCTCTGGGAAAGGTAAGATTTTAAAACCCAGCAAGAGTTAGAAAAAATTACAAAATGTAAAATAAATAATTTGATTATATTAAATTAAAAAGGTTTTGTACAAATAAAAGCAATGCAACCAAAATCAGAAGGGAAACAACAAACTGGAGAAAATTTTTTATAACAAAAAATTCTGACAGAGGTCTAATTACTCAAATATACAAGGAACTAAATCAATTGTATAAAAAATCAAGCCATTCCCCAATTGAAAAATGGGCAAGGGACATGAATAGGCAATTTTCAGATAAAGAAATCAAAAGTATCAATAAGCACATGAGAAAGTGTTCTAAACCTCTAATAATTAGAGAAATGCAAATCAAAACAGCTCTGAAGTATCACCTAGCAGATTGGCTATAATGATAGCAGGGGAGAGTAATGAAAGTTGGAGGGGATGTAGCAAAATTGGGACATTAATACACTGCTGGTGGAGTTGTAAACTGATCCACTCCTGGATGGCAATGTGGAATTATGCCCAAAGAGTGCTAAAAGAATGCCTGCCCTTTGATCCAGCCATACCATTGCTGGGTTTGTATCCCAAAGAGATCATAGATAAACAGACTTGTACAAAAATATTTATAGCTGAGCTCTTTGTGGTGGCAAAAAACTGGAAAGCGAGAGTATGTCCTTTAATTGGGGAATGGCTGAACAAATTGTGGTATATGTTAGTGATGGATACTATTGTGCTCAAAGGAATAATAAACTGGAGGAATTCCATGTGAACTGGAAAGACCTCCAGGAATTGATGCAGAGGGGAAAGAGCAGAGCCAGAAGAACGTTATACACAGAGACTGATACCTTGTGGTAAAATCTAATGTAATGGATGTCTGTACTAGCAGCAATGCAATGACCCAGGACAATTCTGAGGGATTTATGGAAAATAACGATACCCACATTCAGAGGAAGAACTAGAGGAGAGGAAACACAGAAGAAAAACAACTGCTTGAACACTTGGGTTGATGAGGACATGGTTGGGGATATAGACACTAAACGACCACACCAATGTAACTATCAATAATATGTAAATAAGTCTTGATTGATGACACATGTTAAAACTAGTGGAAATGGGAGTTAGCTATGGGAGGGGGAAGTTTGAGGGAGTGAAAGGGAAAGTAATTTAAAAAAATGAATTTACTGTCACTGGGTCATTCATGTGGAGGCTGGATGAGCAATTCTCAGTGACTATAGTTGTGATTCTTGATCTAAGTAGATATTGGATTAGATGATCTCTACAGTCTTCCCAGTGAATGTTCTGACTTATGAGGTCCCTTCATATCAGAAAATCTAGGATATACTAGAGGCAAGCAATCCCAAAAAAACAATGAAAAAATACATTCTGAAAGCTAATATGAATTCACTAAGTTAATGCTGGTGTGATGTTCATTTTAGATTGATTTTATTGCATGATTTAGTAATATACTTCTTTATGAATGGTGGCATTCATTTATAAAATAGCTAGCTAAAGATAGGAGCTATGTCCCTGATTACAAAACAGATGTGTGCTCCAAGTTAATTAAGTTGGCTGATAAATATGGGTACCAGTCCCAAAAGCATACTAGTTTTCTTTCAAGTCATGCTTTTCTATATTAGATAAGGAGTTTTAAATAAGACTAGTCTAGAAATAAAAAGATAACAATAGCTAATACATCTTTGGACAATTGACAATAGTACAATTAGACAGAATGAACCCTGACAAATCACTCATACTCATTCTCTCTCTCTCTCTCTCTCTCTCTCTCTCTCTCTCTCTTTCTCTCTCTCTCTCTCCCCCTCTCTCTTCTCATCAGAAATGGAAATATTTATAGCATATACATACCAAAAGAGACATTGATTTCTTGTAAAATTTTTTAATTTAAAAAAGTATATCACTGTACCAATGTACCCAATGTACCTCCTGAAGGATATTTTGATTCTAATTTTTAAATATCCTCATAATTCATGCCTAAAATATGAAAAGAATATAGACTCACAAACATAACCTTGTATTAATAGAAGTTTCCATACAATGAAGTATTAGATTTAGAAGGGAACTTAGTAACCATCTTATTCAACCAATATTTGAAAAGAAATTCTCAAAAAGACATACTTGACAAAGATGATTCAGCCTTCTCTTGGAAGGCACCCATAGGCAGTGAACTCATTACCTCTATATGCAAGTCATTCCATTTTTTTGATAGCTATAATTTTTGAAAGTTTTTCCTATACATGTAAATCCAGATCAAATAGCTTACCTTCCCTGGGAGGAGAGAAAGGTAGGAAGGAGCCAATTTGAATCTTAAACTTTCAAAAAATCTGTGTTGGAAATTATTATTATATGTAATTGGGAAAATAAAATATCAAATAAAATTGAATTTTAAAAAGAAAGATTTTCCTTACACCAAGTTCAAATTTTCTTATAACAATGTTTCTTCATTGCTCCAGCCCTCTAGGAGCAAAACGAATGCTATTCCCTTTTCCATATAATAATCCATCAATACTTTAACACAATCAAAATTTCTCTTCTTTAGACTAAACACTCTCAGTTTCTTTAGCTAATCTCATAAAACAAAACATCTCAGCTCTAGACCCTTTGAATATTTCTAGTTTATTTGTCTCATTCCTAAACTCTGGTACCTTAATGATATGTGAGCAAGGCATAGTTGTTTGTCCTTCATTTCTAAAGGGGACAAATGACATCACAGGGTGATGTCTTGACTTGTTTATACAAGTCATTAGCCTCACTCTCTCATCTTTACTCATAGAAGTTCAGTGACAAGACAAAAGTCAGGAGGTCTAATGGTCCAGGATGCAGTGGATGACCTTGGCATATTCAATGTCTAACCAAGCTCTGAGCATTCCAACAAGCCTACTTCAGTCTGCCTGATGACCACTGGAACAAATTATTTTTATCATCTGCCCATTCCACTGGAGGAGGTCTTCTCATGCTTAGAGTAGATACCTTACTAACTCACTGACAGGTTTGTGACCTATAGGTTACTGTCCTTGCTAAGTTGATTTACTAGGGTATAGCTGCTGCACATACTTCAGCTTCTTTGAGCCACAGATAAAAGTTGAGTGCCAGGTAAAAAACCAAAGATAGGTGAGAAGGAAACTTTCTCACCAGAAGTGCTAAGTCCTCATTGGTCACCCATAGAGGGATTATCATACCTTTATTCCTATTTAATGTAATCCGAAATTGAGTATATTAGGTGTTTTGACTATTGCCTCATACTGACTTTCCCGTGTATTAAAGACTTGAGATCTTTTTTCCACTGTTATCTAAATGTATGTCCTCCATCTTATCCTAATGAAGTAGATATTTTGAGCCCAAGTTGCAAGATTATTATATTTATCCCTATTTAATTTTATTTTATTAGATTCAACTCAATGGTCCACCCTTGTCAAGATTATTTCATTCTAACTTTGTGATCCAATTTGTTAAGCAATTGTTTAAGCTTTATGTTACTTATATATTTGATGGAAAAATAGGTGTGTATATATGTATATGTACAATACACACATATATAACTATGTCTTTTTTTATATTCATGTCTTTTATCCAATTTTGTTTATTAGTTTTAAGATATTGGTGTCTAAGGCTAAATTCTTCCAAATAGTTTCCCAGTTGTCCTTGCAAACTCTGGTAAAATAGGGAGTTCTTCCCCAAGTGATTTATGTTCTGAACTTTACTGAATTTGTTCATTAATATGTTATATCTTTATATTTGCCTACAGACTACATAGAGCTATATATTACATATACTTTATATATCAATTTATGTATACACATATGTATGTACTTAAACATATAGTATGTATACATTATGTATACTTACACATGGATATGTTCATATGTTTATATTTATACGTATACTCTTGAATAATTATATCAGTCTTTTATCTTGCAATAATCTCTATGTTTTCTCCACATTGGGCACTCTATCCACTTGTCTACCTTGATGTCCAATTGCCAGGTAGTTAGACACAATTAGCTCAGAAGAACATCATTTACTAAGATGTCAGAGTACACATAGTATAACTTTAGAACATTTCTCCCTAAACCTGAAGCACGCTCTCCCACAAAAATGCACAATATCAATGATAAGAGTGGTACAAATTTAGAATTCATGGGAAATGAAGCCAAATGTAGTTGCCCAGAGCATCTCATGCCTCCAGTTCTGTAGAGTCATGAGGTCATTTTGGAATGGAAGAAAAAGATGCCCCTCTAACCCCACCCCTCCAAGCACAGTGTCTCTGCTAGGAGCATCACAACTGGATTTTCTGGGACACAGTTCAGCTACCAATTGTCAAGAAAGTTACCTCTCGATATCTAGGAAGGCTGTGCTCTGCTGCTAGAGGTCCCACTACACAAAACTGCTCTTTGCATAGAATATGTATCTTCTTCATGTCAGAACCTCTAGATTCTGAGTGTCTTTGCTCGTTGCTGGGTGCCTCAAAATCTCTTGGGCTAAAAAACTCTCAAATTGCTGAATAAGGTTATCCAACTAAGTGAGTAGCTATATTGCAAAGCTCCATCATCAATGAATGTGGTGGGAAGAAAAGAGAAAAATGAATTGAGACTCCTTTGCTCACCCTAAGCTCTTCCTTAACTTCAGGCTTCTACTGGGACTACCTGCAGAATTAGCAAGATATCTTTTTAAGTGCCAGGGAAGTGAAGTGGCCAATTATTTTTTCTACTGGATGGCTAAATTTCCCTCATTATTAATTTAAAATCACTTTCACACTTCCAAAAGAAGGACGCATTATAGCTAAGACTTTGTATTTAATTTAGTACATTATTATATGCCTCTTTGCTTTGCTCATATCCTAACTAAGGGTGGTAGTGATGATCATAGAAAGATTTCTCAGATATTTATTTATATATGTCCCAATTACCTTTTAGTATGGGAATAGCATCATATTAAAGTGGACATTTTGAATGAGAAAATGAAATATATGGAGATGTCATTGTCAAAATAGATTTTGTACATTAGGAATAATTTCTTTTAGTAACTAGAAACTGGGGGAAATTTTATTTTATATTTTTATCAAAATTGTTTACTAATTCAAACTATATCAGAAGACAGGATTTTGTAGTCCATATTACTGGGAGATCGAACTAGGTTTATCTTAAACCATTTTTAAGCCTGTCTAAAGTAAATTCATAAATTTAATGATGAATATAAATACATGTGGTTTACACAAAGCTTTTAACATGTTGATGGTCTCTCAAGTCTTTTATAGCTCTAAAATTTTATGAGTACCATGAGTCTCTATAGATGTCAGTTCAGTTTTCTGTGGAAACATTTTAAATTTAAATATGTACTTTAGTGGGGTGAAGCATAAACATGGTAAGAAGTAAAGAATAAATATTTACTGAGGTTTATATAAGACCAGTTTCTGATTTGAAGCTATGTCTCCAAATGTCCCCCAGCAGCTCTGCAATTGTACTTCACCTAGGAGGTGCTCAATAAAGTTTTGTTGCATTGGACCATTGTCTTGGGTTTAATAAAAAAAATAGAACTATTTAAGAACTGGTACTTTCATCATTTATATTAGTATAATTGAAAGATATGATAACGCTAAGATATCACATGAGCTCAAAGTATCATCTGAATTACATAAAAAAGATTGAATTGATTTCAAAATATGTGCCATACACATAAATAGCACTTATAACTGACATAAAAGATTATTAATACTCAAGACTTTTCAAATCTAAAACAACCTATCATAACATTATTCTGGTAAAGCTGGGGCTGTCTAATGCAAGGGGGCATATGGTATTAAAGACTGACAATTTTATTTCCTCCCAGTGTGAAAAGAGAAGGGACTGATTTGAGATCAGAGGATTGTTTATTCTTGTTACATTGGAAGTTTTCAAGGATTTCTGGATAGGGAGAGGAAAGAGGATAGAAGGAGAAAAGGGAGGTGGTGGGGCTTTCTCAAGACACATTGAACAGCAATGCTACCACCTTTGCTAATGGTGGCAATATATTCAGTCAATTCCTTGTCTCAAAACCAAACCTCCAAAAGAGATCATGAGTAATTAAATCTAAATGAAAAACAGCAAAATATATAATTATTTTTGTGATTACTAGTTCCATTGGCTAGAATGCTGAGGGGGGAACAGATATGGAAGACAGGGTATTCCTTATCCCCTTATTTCTTGTCTTCATTTTCCTGCCTTCTTCCTTCTTCTTCTTTCCTTCCACCTAGAGAGAAATCTCTAAACTCTTATGATAGGGTGAGAATTCTACCCTCCATTTATTATCCTTCTTTATGTCCTTTCTTCCCAAATTGTGAAGCAATACAATTCTTAATAGTCTTTCATTACCCTTGCAAGATGCCCTTGCAGTTGGGAGTCATGACTTACTAGAAGTGTGTTGCTATAATTCTAAGGATGGTCCATATGGGAACTTTTCATTGATTAAAATATTAGATTAGGATATTGATTAGACTATTGAGAATTTCAAATTTTAAATCAGAAACATTAATTCAAGTCAAATAGTAAATGAGTAGGAATGAATATAATATTCACTGATAGTAAAGTCTGTGTTTTTGAGACTTTGAATATTCTACCTATATGCTTCAGTTAAATTATTCATCCTAATTTGTGCATAACAATAGGCAGATATCCTATTGTCATTTGTATTATAACTGCATTATCTTTGAGTTTCAGAATTACAATAACCATATGCACTCAAGTATTCACATGGATTCTTGATCATATAGAAAACTTGTAAGAAGACAAACATCTATGTGGGATAGACATATTGTGTGTGTAGTTGTTGGCAATCATTAATAATTTCCTATTCAAAGAACATCACTATATTTAGTTTACACTTAGGATCAAGAATGTTTTGGCTAAGTAGAAGGATACGGTACCATTGTTTTATGTGATCTTTTGATGACAACATATTCCCTATATTTCATTTTCTCTTCTGAACTAGGCACTTTAATGTAATAATATAATTAATAATAATAATAATATAACATGTATTGGAACTTCAGTGGTAAAAAAAAGATTCTGATTCTCAAGAAGTAATATTTGAATTTTATACACGTCATTTTCTCACTCTAAAATTAAATAGGGACACATGACATGTAAATAAATATTTATTAGAAAAATTGGAGAGAATCGTTCCATGATTACCATTCCGCCCACCCAGTCACTCAAGATAAAAGCAAAGAAAAAATAAAAAGAATGTAATGAACTTTAATGAAAATTATGGAATCGTGTATGTAGTGAGTAAAGTAGAACAGTATGTAAAAGACAGAGAAAAGAGAACTGATCATTTGGGTGTATGTGGAGTAAGAATAGAATACTCAAACTTTCCTCCATGGATATCAGTGGAGGGGCTGAGTTCATCTTGTCAGTTATATGTAGGGTAGGAACAAATGCATCTATCTACTATATTCTCAATCATTTCTACACACACTCTATGTGGAGGTTCAACCCACAGATACCCAAATATGCAGGGAATTGCTTCCAAAAACCTAAAACACATTCTTATTACCCAACGATCTACACTCATACATTGCACCCCCATAACAATATAGATTCACATTTCCCCAGCTTCTACAGTTTGCATTTCCTCATCACTCTTATCAAGTTCCACACAGTCACTGAAATTAAATAAATGAAATTAATTCTCCACCCTCCAGTCACTCAATGCCTGTACTATATTTTATTACAATTAGGAATATACTTCCAACCACATCTACTCCACTTTTTAGCAGCATCAGGAAATAGTCACGACACACTCAATATCTTTCTGTAAATTTGTGACAATAATTAGTAATTTAGATTTAATGGATCTTAGAGATTATTCTAATGCATTCATTTCACTGACAAGAAAAATTAAAGGAACAGTGGAAAGGGATTTACTAAGGTAATAAAAGTAGTAAATAAAAGAACTAGGATGCTTTCAAATTTATGTCCTCTAACTCCAAGCTCAGTCTTTTCTACTATATCATGTTATGTTGGGAGTAGATCTTGGATTTTTAACAGCTACATTTTTTTGATAAAAGGTAAAGGCTCAGGATTTTACTTATATTCTTCGGGATGACTGTGAAATGGACTAAAAAGAATATACCAAAAATTCAGAAAGACAGAGTAATAGTATTTTCTCCTCAATGTTTTTTACGCCTCTAAAAAGATAACACGTATTGAACTTCAGTGGTAAAAAAAGAAGATTCTGATTCTCAAGAAGTAATATTTGAATTTTATACACATCATTATGAGGAGTAAAAAGTGAAGTAATGGAGGGGAAGGAATAAAGATAAGAGAAAGGTAGAGATGATGGAGAAAGAACGGAAAAGAGAGACACCCCCAGAGACCAAGACAGAAAAAGACAGAGTTTTGTATATCGAGAAAACATTTTCTTTTTACAGTGGATAACATAATAATAATAGTGTTTCATCACAGAGTCATTCAGAATTGGTAGTCATAGTGATGTGTGGGAAGGACAAATATCTACTATCCAAAGTAATTCCTTCTCCATGTCCTAAAACACAACTAGACAAGGAAAACATTTGAAATAATGACAAATTGCTATGGAGGACAAAAGCTTGATAATGCCATCATCACTGCCACAAACAAATTGCTAAAGAAAGCTCATTAATAATGCAATAGCAATATCTCTTGCTATCAAAACCTATTAGAAAACTGTATTATGTGTGATTTATTGACTTTGATATACTATACAGAAGTAAGCTAACTCCGCCATGACTCTGACAACCCACCAGATTCGTAAATGTGTCCCCTCAAAATGTTTAGGACCACAGAAAAAGATTAAGAGGCCAAAGAAACAAAGAAATATGTTACAATAGGATGATCATCATGCAATTGAGGTTTGAGTATGATCACGATCAAAGCATTGATATAAATTCCAATGAAGTCAACAACTATCCTTAAGACAGAGAATAGCTTCCAGGTTATTAATATAGTAGCTCACTGGGATATGATACAGTAATGATCCATTCTTCCACTATTATTAAGAAAGCTGATAAGGAAGGCTGAATCCAATCCAATTCTCAGTTTAAATTTCCAGAGGAAAGCTGATCCATATTATTAAAATCTAACAGTTTTTTCCCCTTATAGATGTTTTCTTAGAAATATGATGCTAAATTCTGTTATGAAAAATATGTTTCATAGTAGTATTGTTGACTTTAAATTAGAAACCAAAGGGCTAAGGTTTAGACCTAAAATTTCATTTTCTAGGGAACTCCTTGTTAAAGAAATTCCTTCTACTAATGCAGGTAGTCAACATCTCTCTCTCTCCTTCCCTCGCTCCCTCTCTCTCTTGTCTCCCTCCCTCTCTCTATCTCTCCTCACTCCCTCCTTCCCTTTCTCCATTCCCTCTGTCCTTCTTTCTCTTCACTCCCACCCTTTCTCTCCCTCCCTCTCTCCCTCTCTTTCTCTCTCCTTCTCTTCCTTCATCCTGCCC
>NC_058132.1:512286271-512321431 GCF_016433145.1 Gracilinanus agilis
AGTTAATTTTCTGAAGCCATATGGAGGTACAATGGACCTGGGTTTCTTAACAGATGTGCCACAATGGCACAATTTGTTTCAGGCAAGTTTCAAAGCTTTTTAGTATAGTGTTTTTTGATAAGCTGTTTTTGCTCTCTGAGGACCAATGTAACTAAAAACAAAAATATTCATCACCAACAGGTTAGCTCTTAGGTGATGGATTTTTCTGTCCATAACAACCCACAAAACCAAGAAAAGTTTTAAAAAAAGACCTCACTGCCACTTAGAGCCCTGCCATTTCTCTAGTGATATTGGACGAAAAGCACACTAAAAATCACATAATTTTAGACCTTCAGGAAACAATTTAATATTAATACTTAAATGTACACTCCTTTGTCAATGACTAGTCAATAGTTAGCCTTTTGAAGAAACTCAATATTTTAAAAAATGAAATCAGAAGTAATGAAAAATTGCAATTAAATCGAACAATAGATCATATTTCCCCTTAGAGAATTTGATAAATGAGTTTACAAATTGGTTCTCTTGCATATTCAAAGGTAATAAGACCTATTACTTGAGATGTTTGATATTTCAAACAAAAATGGGGTGTTCAAAGAAGACTAGTACTTCCGATATTGGGGTTTGCAAGTATTTTTCAGGTTTGCTTTCCTCCTTTAGTGTCCATTTGCCAAGTAGCTCTCACTTGTGGCTTCAGAAATTTGTAGCATGAACAGCATTTATACAGCAGCAAATCATTGCAGTAGGTGAGGCTGAATTAAGTTTAAAGTAACTGACAAACTTCATATCCTTGGTGAGTTGGGGCGGGGCATATGAGTCAGTGGCAGGGACAGATGTGAACAATTTGTTCCAACAGCCATTGAAGTTGGTAGACGTAGGTACCATGGAGTTCTTGACCTTGGTTAAATATCAAGGAAGCCAATGGAGTTCTTGACCTTGGTTCGATATCAAGGAACCCAAGGTCATCCACTGCATCCTAGATCATCACCAGTCATCCTGATTTTTGTCTTTCCACTGGACTTCAATGACTTCAGAGAATGAGGCTAATTACTTTGTTCAACCCTGCCTCATTTAAATCCAATTTATGTGCAAGTCAAAAGACATCACCACTGATGTCATTTTGGCCCTCTTTAAGTATAAAAGACAACAACTTTACTTCATTCATGATGAATAAAAGCAAAAAAAATACAAAACAAATAGACCATGGAGATAAATTCACCTTATGTATTAGCATCTTGGCAGAGGATAAAGGGGTAGAAAATTTCCTTAAAGAGTTGTCAAGAGTTTTCAAACCAAGTTAAAATGTGACTTTAGTAAGTAATTGAGCACAGGAGAAAACTTCATATTTAGTTCATATGATATAAGGATTATACAACTTAAAAAAACACAGTGTTGTAGATTACTAGTAAAATATGCTGAAAATGGTAATGTATAAAAATATCATGAAAATAAGATCATTAAAGATAGAACCTTGGGGGAACACAGTTAGTGGGTATTGCTTGGATGAAAATACAGCAAAGGAGACAGAATGATTACTGAGATGATCCAATAGAGAGTAGTGTGGCGAAAATCTAGTGAGAAGAGTGATTGACAGTGTCAAAGACTCCAGAATGGTCAGGAAGAAGGAAGACTGACAAAAGGCCTTTAGTTCTAAAATTAAGGGATTATCAGTAACTGTAGAGAGAAATTTTAGTCAAATAATATCAGAAGTCAGACAAAGACTTATAGAATGATATGAATAACAGGAAAATAAAAAGAAAAATTATATCATCATTTTATAATAGTTCATTAATTCATTTAATGAGAATTTATTGATTATCAAGACACAGTCTAAGGTGATTAACAAAGTAAAGGATATTAAGACACAAGATGTTTCTTTACTTTACAATAGGAAAACAAAATTCATTTTTTCTTTTTCCATAGACTTTTCCCCTTGGAAATAAAGAATATGTATATCTTTGTACACACAATGATCAATTTTAAACTTATTTTGGAAATATGAAGTAAGTATTCACATATTTCTCCCAGTTCCTCAACTAAAAGTCTTAGCAAAACTGGATATAACTTTTGGTATTATTTTGTTTGTATTTTTTATTTCAAATCAGGACTTAGGTCCCATGAGCTTTTAGCCTAATGTTCTTCTCTCTGGGATAAGTTGTCATCCTCCAAATAATTTCTAGAAATAGGTTGATTTTTATGTAAATAAACTTATTAAAATTCAAAAGCATTGAAGATAAAGAGTATAACATGATTTTGAAATTGAACATCAGGCTATATTTCTGGCTACAAGAAAGCAATACCACTTTCATTAGACATGGACAAAGGTTTCAGGTATTTCTTTCCTTGTGTGTTTCCTCATGATGCCTTTTAATCTAAAGGTTGCTAAATATGATCTTATCTAAGTAGGCCCATAAGATTTCAAGTTCAATGGCATGGCAGAAATATTTATTTATTCATTCCAGTAAGATTAGAGATGACAGATTTTTTTGTCCTGCCTGTTTAAAGAGAATAAGAAGTCAAAGGGTTTGGAGTTAGAAGGGAATTTAATCTTAGTTCCCCTTCATCTTATAGCCACTGAAAACACAAAAGACTTATTTAATGAAAGATAAGTTCACTGGTACATTGCAAGTACATGCTCACCTTATTATTTCAGAGAATGATAGACTACATATTTTCTTGTGGATCTTGGGTACCCTAAGGGGTTTGGGGGTATCACTTCTATCTCCTGTCATTAGCTAAATTCCTCACCACCTGTGGTTTCTTAGCAGTTGTGTTTCTTTTAAACATTAAGGGCTAGTGACTAGCATCACCAGTTTTATTTAATCACTTAACATCAGATTTCCTTTCCAGAGTGACATTTATGTCAAAATATATAGCAAGAAGAATATATATGTGTGTGTATATATATATACATATATATATATGTATATAAATATTTTCCTTACCACATTCTGAGCTATCTCTCTCCCCCATAATCCTACCCTTTGGGAGACTAGGCTCAAAACCTTGCTAAGTTCCTCTATAGTATTGGTCCCCCAAGTTCATATATGGATATAGCACAACTTCTGGATCAACCTATGTCTCAGGTATCATTGGGCTAGAGCAGTGGTTCCCAAACTTTTTTGGCCTACTGCCCCCTTTCCAGAAAAAATATTGCTTAGCCCCCCTGGAAATATATTTTTTAATTTTAATAGCAATTAATAGGAAAGATAAATGCACCTGTGGCCATCACTGCCCCCCTGGATGGCTGTAGTACCCACCAGGGGGTGGTGGCACCCACTTTGGGAATCACTGGCCTAGAGTATCAAAGGTCAATTGGAAAGGTTGCCCCTTATTTTTAGGGCATCATGGTTGCAGTATTTGAAACTCTAGAATAAGAAGATGAAAAGGAGCCCTCTAGATATTTTGTAATTTCTAGGACGCCATAAACTGGCTGCCATGAGCAAAGTGGTCACTGAGATTCTCTATAACAAAATGAAGCAAAGATGGTAGTTGAAGCTGCCAGACCTTTTAGCCTCCAGAACCAAAGAGTTTCAACATATGGGGAGACAACTAGAACCAATTATGAAATGTCTATACTCTCTCCAAGGTGCTTCCCTTACATGTCATCACAATTTTCCCAGAAGCAGTTTTCCATCATATTATACTAAACCATATTAAATTCTACCTTAGGTGAACTAAGATATTTGTGTAACTTAGGTGACTGTATAAATAATAAATGGCTATTTTAAAGTATTTTATACATTTCAATTAACTTAATAATTTTCCAGAAGTGTGTGTGTGTGTGTGTGTGTGTGTGTGTGTGTGTGTTGAGAAGAGGGGGTGTTAATGAGTTCAGAAGTAAGAAGAAATACTTTATAAAATGTATGTATTGGCCGTATCTAGTTTCAACATGTACTATCCTAATAAAAATGAAAAATACTAGTGATATGAAGGACAACAAAATGAGTGGCTTGGAAATCAATATCTCAGAGAATTTGTGAATATGCATAGTTGAATCTGAATCATGAAAAATTCAACCTCTTATTTATCTCGCAGTAGCCAAAATGTTTGCTAAGACATCTGAAGGCAAGAAAAACAGATGTAAAGGGAAAAGCTGAATAAATCATACCACAAACATTGAAATTAGAGATTCACAATAATATATATTAGGGATAAATTCTAACCCTGTTGAAAATCAGTTTAAACTTTTAGGTGGGTACATGATTATTATACACAGATACTTTATAGCTTCCATTACTATAGTAATAATTTGCTGCTACTTAAAATGGAAAAACTGATTTAAAGATCATGTCATTTCTGATTCTAAGAGTAGAAAAGCATCTTAGATGTTAAAGGTCAAATAAAGTTATTGTGCCTGCATTATAAAAACATATATTTCATTACAAAGGCCTTCCTTAAGCCAAAAGCTATATTATATTCAAATTTTTCAGCTCTATGCCTTCTTTAGGGACATATTTCTAAAAAACTGTGTAGCAGGATCAATTCAAAACTAGCTAAAAGTTCAATTTGGAAATACTGTACTTGTATTTAAAATGTCATATATCTGATATTGTACAAAATTGTGTAGTGCTTATAAACACTTCTTTTACATCTTTAAGGGATTCGAATAATTCTGAAAAATCTAACATCAACAGCTAGAGTATTGTGGTTAGATAAGCAACTTTGTAAATAATTTATTAGAATGGGTCTGCTTATTTTCAAAGCTGTACAACAGAGAGGTAAGCTGAATGTAGATTTATTTAATTTCCCATAGTGAAATCTATTAATTCAAAACCTTCAAAAGAAAACAACAACCAAAAAACTACTGGGTGGTTGGGTTCTCAATCTCCTTGATCTATCACAGGCTGAGATAATTAGCATATACATCTCATAAAGGAATTTTATTTATTTTACTTTTACTTTTATTTTTATTTTATATTTTTATTATATTTAAATAAAATATGTTTTATTTTTTAAAAGGTTATACTTTTTCTACTTTTATTCCCAACACTTTCCCCCACCCATTCCTGTTGAACAAGAATTCTGAGCATGTTTCAATAACCATTCTCATATAAACTCTACTCCTGCACACTGTTCTTCAAAAGCCCTTAGATGTGACTGGACTGGTAAGCAGAAACTACAATCAATTTCCAGTCAGATACCAAGGGAACAGTTACACTTTGGGGATGTTATTAATCAAATCTACTAGCTGTATATTAGACTGAATTAACTATCTGCCACTGATTGAGTTATGCTATAAAACTTAAAATTTTTATATCAATGATATTCTAAATCTATATCTACAAATATGGAAAAAATATTCCAGTGATAGAATAAAAACAGTTAACCTGCCAGACTCAATTCTTTGTGCCTTCATAAGCCATTTAACACCACTTCAGAGTCATGGATTCCACCATGAGACTGGGAATTCATTTGTCCACACAGAAATTCTTTTTCATATGCACATACACATATATACACATATTAATAAGGAAATCAATGAAGTGACTTAGTTTCTAAAGTCCATCCTAAAAACATGAACATATGTTTCAATATGGACACATATGTGTGTATATATATACATATATGTTTGTATACATATATATGTTTTTGTGTGTATCACAACAAAGATTTGTTTGCTTTTAATATACCACAATACATGTCCCTATCTTAAAAGCCCCAGGGGGCATCCTTGAACATCTAGCATAATGGCCTCTTTAAGTTGATCAATATATGAGAAGTAAGGAAAATGATGATAAAAACAATTATATTCATATTTTACTCTCATACTATGGCAGCTATCTGACAGTATATATCAAAAGATACTTTGTGATTGATTCAACAACAATAGAGTCTGAATCACTAGGATGGGTGGGATGAGGGATTTACTTAATGACCAGCCTATATAAGGTAATTCAAATACATATATAACAGGTGATTCAGTTAGTCTGCAAAAGTTTATGGAATTTGGAATAGGGATGAGGAAGAGTAATTTTCAATGAAAGATGAATTGAGTGTGTTTATAAGGCAAGGATATTGAAGAGGTAGGTTGAAAACCGGGTTGGACACAATACTGCCTACTGGAGTGGGGAGGGTAAGACATTAACAAACCATAAAATGGTAAATTTGTAGTTATTTCCCATGGCTGGAGGGTGCTACTACTTCAATTTCACTTCTTAGGACTTCTAGTTTAATTCGAAATTAAGCTAAACCACCACCTTCTCCAAAGAGCTTTTTCTCGTGTCTCCCCACCCCCAACTTGTAGTTTCCTCCCCAATTTCTGCATTTTTCCCCCTCGTGTTAGCTATGGATTTCTCTATGTATACATTTTCTTCCTCAAAAAAATTTAAGTTCTATGAAGGGAAGGAATAGTTCAATTAGTGTTCACTTTTTATATATTAACTATACACAAGTATATACTCTTTGCATACCTAGTAGCTAACACATGACCTTGTACACTTTGGATGCTTAATAAATAATTTATTTATTGCTTGATGTTATTTAACATGCATTTGTCAATAAAGAGGTGAATTAGAAAAGGCAATACCATGATCGGGCTACAATATTAATTCAGTCACACAGTTTTGATGAATTTAATGGAGTCTATGTTTACTTTGGCTTTATGTGTGTGCATGTGAATTTAATACTATAGGAGAAAATTAATAATTTGGTTTTATAGTATAAGAGAGGAGAATAGATATCTTGGGTTCCTCCTTACTTGTGGGAAAACTGAAATTAGTTAAAGAGATAACTCTAATAAGATAACCAGGATTCAGTCCCTCTCCTCTTCCTAACATCAAAATTCAGGGATATATGCTTCCATACATGCTGAAAGGATGGTGGGGCTGGGACTCCAGAGATTAGCCTACCCTATCTTCCATATTCTCAGGAAAAATGATGGGGTGGAGTAATCACTGACAGGGCAGGGCTACAGAGGTGCAAGTCTTTGAGGGATTTGCTGACCTAGTACAATTGCACCTGTGGTAGACAGTCCTGTGTTGCCTCATTACCCCCAACTTAATTTTTCCAAAAGACAAAAATTCCCAGTTCAAGTCTTACAGTAAGAGAGCAAAAAAGTATCTGAATATGACATTTTCCAGTAGCAAACTTTTGTGTGGCCTTGCAAAAGAGAAGTTTTTGACTGGTTGAACACAAGAGGAACAAATAACAATAATTCCCTAGTCCTCATGGTATTTTACATTCCAATAGAGTAAGACGCTTAAGCCTAATTGGAACACTGTGAGTAGACCAGTGAATTCACCAGTAAATAAATTCCACTGAGGTAGGGCAAATTTATTAGGTGAAATGGTCCTATGCCAGCACTCAGGGCATAATAGAAATTACATTTTCTTTGAGCAGCAATAACCTTTTATTAGCTTACATATTCCTCTGACAGTCTGGTGAAGGCTATAGACCTCTTCTCAAAATGTTTACATGTGCATAAAATAAAATGCATAGGATTACAGGGGAAAACAATTATGTTGAAATACTATTATCAAAATAAAATACAGTAACAGATTTATAGATTTCCAGTAGAAATAAAACAAAAAAGAGCAGCTGGGTGTTTCATTGGATTGAGAGCCAGGCCTAGAGACAGGAGGACCTGGATTCAAATCTGGCATCAGACACTTCCTAGCTGTGGGACCATGGGCAAATCACTTAGCCCCCACTGCCTAGCCCTTACCACTCTTCAGCCTTAGAATCAATGCACGGTATTGATTCTAAGACAGAATGTAAGGGTTTAAAAAATAAATAATAAAAAATTTTAATTAAAAAAATTTTAAAAACAAAATTTAGGGAGAAATAATTGACAACACCAAGGATATTGTTTAATTTGTGGTCTGTCCTTTAGGAATTAAATGTCTATTAGTCAATAAAATCTTCCTTCTGGGAAGATCATCCTTCACTATAATGATCATACCTAAGACATACACCTTTCTCATGGAATGAGAAGCATTTTGGTACCATAAACATCTATCTCATTACCAGATTGCTTAAAGAGTTAAAGAAGGGATAGATATTAAAATAGAAAGCAATGAGGATTTTTGGTAATGGTAATCTTAAAAGACATAATATGGGAGAAAAATAAACATTAACCTAAGTTATTCATTTGTGTGTATATGTGTATTCTTGCACAAGTGCAAGAAAGATAGATAGATAGATAGATAGATAATTATGGATACTCTTTAAATAAACTACATTACCATTACATACATAAGTGTATGCATATACAACACCTGCACTAGCAGAAAACTGAGTCACAGCCCTACTTGAGATATCATTTGTCTGTAAGAAGAAGCTGCAGTTGGTAAGCAGCAAGTTATCTCTATTACAAAGCAAGAGGCAGGTCCAATTTCCTGCTTAGAAAAAAAAACAGCAACATATTAGCATCTTTTCAGGTGCTTTTACTATTGCCAGTTCAAAGTTAATGACACCAGTGTAAAACAAGGGCCTTCCAAAGTTAATATAGATAGATAGATAGATAGATAGATAGATAGATAGATAGATAGATAGATAGATAGATAGATAGATAGATATAGATATAGATATAGATATATGTATATGTATATATACATAGATATAGATATAGATAGAGATATATAGATATGTCTCAGCATAGCACCCAGGGATATCAAACACTCTGAGTTGCTTTTTCAAAAGACTAATTGATTGGATACCCCAGAGGTTTTCTTTCTTGGAATTCTTTTTTTCCTTAAAAAACAAAATATTTATTTTTATTTTTAAAATTCTCTTCTCCCCTATGCTCCTCTCCTGCCCATTGAAAAGGTAAAAAAAGTCATCACACAGCTGGGTAGCTCATTGGATTGAGATCCAGACCTAGAGACGGAAGGTCCCAGGTTCAAATCTGTCCTCAGACACTTCCCAGCTGTGTGACCCTAGGCAAGTCACTTGACTCCCACTGCCTAGCCCTTACCACATTTCTGCCTTGGAGCCAATACACATATTGACTCCAAGATGGAAGATAAGGGTTTTAAAAAAAAGTCATTACAAATATGTGCAGTCATGCCAAGATTATCCATCTTTCTGAAAAAAGAAAGAAAAAGAAAAAAATGTGCTTCCATCTCCATGCTTAGCCTATCACTTATCTACCTGGAAGTGGATAATATTTTTGATGATGAATCTTTAGAACTGGTGGATCTTTGGGATCAGTGTTTAACAAATCATTCAAACTTGACTATTTTTATAGAAGTTAAAATATACACAGTAATGCTATTAAATATTCATATTTAATATATATTAACATGTATCTTAAAAATATATATTCTGAAAGTTTGTCAAAGTTGATTAGCACTGTAATTCTTAAAGATAACTATACCCAAAAAACCTTTAATTCAAATATAGGTTAAAGGCAATAATGGATCACTGAAAAATAGAAGTTAAAATCTGGAAGACATGAATATCACCTCTGCCTTGAGAATTAATCTATTTCACTTGTATTTACCCCTCTCTTTCCTTAAAATATTTAAAAAGCATTTATTAGCCATTTACTATAAGCAAGGTAGCTTCTTCCTCTACCAACCTAATGATACTGCTTACTGAATAGTCATCAACAGCTTTCTTAATACCAGATCCAATGGCTTTTTCTCTGCCCTCAGCCTACTTAATCTTTCTGCAATATTTTTGTCTTGGATTTAAAAAAAACAATAAACTTTCCTGATTCTTTTCACATTTATCATGGTATCTTCTTTTTATACACAATTAATATCTTCCCTTCTTAAGATACCTTGTCAATTAATTATTCCTCAAAAAATTCTAAAATTTGTATTATCTCTAGCATGTACCTCCTCTATTTCCATTTGATCCAATATAACTGCTTTTCCAGTCTCATTTTTAGTGTCATTTTTCTCCTCTATAAGCACCTCTTGACATATAATGATAGAATCCAAGTTTGATAATGCTACAGCTCTTGATTTATTGAGAGGTTATTAATAAACTTTGAAGATATTTTCTATTTTTCTTTTGTTTGTTGTGGTTATTTTTTTCTTATTATTTTAAGCCTTAAATACATCAGATGAGTTTGCTTTGCCTGGATATTTTATCAAGCTCTCTTTGAGATAGTTTCCACCTTAATTATGGGTAATGGGGCAATGCTGTTCATAATCATCCATCCTATTTCACCATATGATTGTATGGATTCTAAATAAGTGTTTCCTTTGGTTGCCTTCTCTCAATCCTTGATAAGCAAACCAAATATTTGCCAACTAATGTACTTATCTTCTTTTATTGTGGCAATTGATTGAGACTGGTTAAAATTCAGCATGAAATGGTTATATATTGTGTATATTATCCTTTTTATATCCATTATCCATTTTTCATTTGGAGAAGAAATGATTAAGTTGTTTCAGTTTCATGTCATAACTTTTTCTAATTTTCATCAATGGCCTGATTGACCACAGAAAGCTGATTCAGCAATGACTTCTGAATCAGTAATGAGAGATTCATTGTATATAAAAATAATTTATTTTCTTCATTACTCTACATGCTCATAAATTATTATTAAATGAATACTAATCTAAAATATTACTGAGATATTAGCATGTGCATTTACAAAGCTCACGTAATCCTAGAAAACTAAGTTGAGAATAGTTTTAAATGAGAAAAAAATAATGAATATTAAATTTTATATTTCTTTTGGCTAAATTATAAAAACATAACACAGTCATTTTGAGGTCATTTCTTTGTTTTTTTATTCTTTGTTTTTTATTAATTACATTATTTATTAAAATATTTAATTAAAATTGCTTGTTTTTTATTCACTTTTCCCCACATATCAAGCCATCTTGACAGAATGAAAGAGTGGCAGGAACCTCTTCAAACAGACAATGTACTACTTTCATGAATGTCAATTTTTTTATTTTTAAAACTCTTACAAATAATGGAAGAGAAAACTTTAATAAATAGGAATAAGTGGCATAAAATGTAGTGCGATGAGATTCTAAATACAAGTTTTCTCGTTCTGTAGTTTGAAAGTCATTCTTATCTATATGAACTCAAAACTTTGATATTTCTTTTACAAGGAGACTTGGATAATTAGTATCATTGTCATTACAAGCAAACTTCAATGGTTCCTTGATTAATAGCTTTTATAGTCCAAGATTTCCTTTCAGGATTTGCCTGAGAAAATAAAAATTATCTAGAGTCTGCCCTCCCCCCAAGGCAATATTCTAATTTCATTATCTGAATAGATCTGGATTTGTGACCAAAGCTAAACTGAGAAGCAAAAAGCATATTGTCACAGAAAGAGAGATAAGTCTTACAGACACTGAGCTTCTATTATAGCCAGATTTCTAAGTAAATATTATGATATTGATATATATATATATCAGTCTATAGGAAAGGTAAAAGAATCAGCATTTATATATACCTAATATGTGCCAGGCACTATGCTAAGCACCTTAAAACATTATATAATTTGATGCTCAAAAGAACCTTTGAGGCAGACATTATTATTGGTTCTACATTACAGTTTAGGCAAAGGAGTCAACTAGAAATTATGTGATTCACCCAAGGTCACACAGCATTTATCTCAAGCCAGATTTCAATTGAGGTATTTCTATAACAAGTCACAATTCCCTTTCACTATTTCAACTAGATGCCTCAAGGAAAGACCATAGGCCTTAGAGCTATGCCATTATCCAAGAAGTTTACTGAATCATGAAAGAGACTCTGAGTCTAAGAATGACAGGATCTCCAGCAAAATCAGGACAACAACTTCAATAAGAGAGGAAGGAAAAGAGAAAGTAAGGGATGAAGGCAACAATAAAGGAAGGGAAACAGGAAGAGAAGGAAGGAAGGAAGGTAGGAAGGAAAGAAAGGAGAAAGGGAGGAAAAAATTAAATAAGAAACAGGAGTAGGAAAAACTGTAAGTGCATTCCTTTAAACTGACCCTTTCTATCTAGATAAGGGATAGGGAGGAAAGAGAAGAAAAAATCTGAATGAATAGAATGAATGGAAATAAAATTGTGATGAAATGCTCAATTATCATAATTAGAAATATGAATTGAATGAATTCACCCATAAAATAGAAGATGATAGCTAGATGGATATGAAAACATAATACCATAGTATATTTGTTTATTTTAATAAGAAATACATGAATGTAAAGATTTACTGGTATTGAAAATGAGGTTCTAGAACAAATATTATTATTATTAGATACAATTTTAAAAGAATCAGGGATAAGAATTATGACCTCAGATCAAGAAACCATAGAATTTACTTGATTAAAAAGATAAATAAGAAAACAATCATTCTGATTAATTTTTCTATGATTCCTGAAAGGTATCAAGAGACAACTCATTTTGCGTCTAAAAATATACAAGTTGAGTACTTAAAGGAAAATCAAAATAAGGAATTAGGAAAAACAGTAAAACTCTAACAGTGGGAGGATCTTAATGTACCACTTTCAAAGTTAGACAAAAGTAATAAAGATTTCTCTACCGTAAATATGAGTAACATGGAAATAGACTTTGACCAATGATACATGTATAACCCAGTGCGACTGCTTATTAGCTCTGTGAGGGGGGAGGAAAGAATGGAGGGAAAGAACATGAATCATGTATCTATGGAAAAATATTCTAAAGAAAAAAATTCTAGGCAAGAGATGATGAGGAATTGAACCGACAAATGTAGCTTTGGAAGTACAGATCAATCAATTAATCAATATTTGACTTTTATAAGTGGCTCTGAGTTGAACATAGGAGATACAAAAAAGAGACAAAATATAGTTCCTTCTTCCAGAGGCTTACAAACTAATGGGGGAAACAGCATAGATACAAATATGCACAAAGCAAGTTATGTAGAGGTAAATAGGAAGTAATAATCAAATGAAAGTTATTGGATTAAGAAAGGTTGGAAAATGCTTCTTGTAGAAAGTTAAATTTTAGTGCAGATTTACTGGAAGTCAGAAATATTTGGAGTAGAAGATGGAGAGCATTCCAGGCAAGATGGACAACCAAAGAAAATGCTTGAAGCTGAGAGATGGAGTATTGTTGAAATATCCAAGAAGTCAATATCACTGGATTTAAGAATATATGTTGGAGAATAAGGTATTAGAAGACTGGAAAGGTCAAAGGGGGTTAGGTTATGAAGGGTTTTGAATGCCAAACAGAGCATTTTGTATTTTATCCTGGCAGCAATAGGAAGCCACTGGAATTCACTGAGTAGTGGAGTGATATGATGATTAGACTTTAATGGTTGATTGCTTTAGTGGCTAAATGGAGTACGGATTAGAGTGAGAAGTGATTTAAAACAGATAGACCTACAAGCAAGCTATTACAGTAATCAAGGTTTGAGGTATAAGAGCCTGCACTAGAGTGCTGGTAGAGTGAGAGGAGACAAGGTGGTATATTCAAGAGATCAAGTGACTGGAACCATCTATATGAGAGCTAGAAGGGAAAAGAGGACATAAAGAAGCATTTTTTCCTCTTCAGGAAAGGGGACACTTGGGTATGAAGTAGATAATGAACGATTGAAAATTAAGAATGAGTATTATTGAGTAGGAAATAAGCTGGAGAAATAGAAGGTGAAAGGGTGAGAATCTTTGCAAGGAGAAGGGATCTTTCATTTTAAGAGAGAAGAAGAAAGGAGGAGATAATAGATCAGCTATACTAAGCCTTTGATTTTATAGTTTACAAAACTGAAGTCTAGAAATGAAGTGACTTGTCCAAGGTGAAAAAGTAACAAATCAAAAGTTAAGATTTGAATTTAGACTTTCAGGCTCTAGTCCAGTTCTCCTTTCACACTGTTTCAAGATGTATTCAGGGAGTGTACAATTATTTTAGGTGATCTTTTAAAGTGATCGATTCGGTTGAGGGAAACTTTGCTGCTAGTGGTAGTCCCACAATATCAGGAAGGAACATAATAATTATGTTAATTATAAAATATTATATTATTAATAACAAAAAAGTAGTATTTCTTTAGGGCCTATTATATGCTAGGCACTGTACTGAGTACTAAAGAAACACTATTTCATTAATCCACTGAAAAATGAAAAAGCAAGTAAAACGTTAACTTCATTATGTCAGAAGCAGCTGGTCATTCTTAGAAACAACATTAGTAGGAATGATCAGATTGAACTGATATTTCAGATGAGTAAATTATTTTGTCATCTGTTCTGTTAAACATAACTAACAATGTGCTACTATTATATGTTCAGTTTGAACATGAGAAAGCTAAGGTAGATGGTATAAGACTTATTTAAGGTCAAAGATCTTAAAATTAAAGATAAGGGCAAGTGCAGTTCAAAAGCCATCAATGAACAAGAAAATATCTACAGTCATGATTAGTGGGGGAAGAAGGGTGTGCATAAGGACTAAAACGTGTGCTCATTGCCATGAAATTTTGTCTAGAACATTCAAAATAAAAGCAATGAAATAAAAACAAGACAATTCACAATGGTTAAACAGTTCTTTAAACTTTTAAATTTCTGAACAATATACCTGAAAGTTATTCAATGACAATAACTTTCAGAAACTTACAGTATGAAGAATAAAGAGGTATCTCTATTTAAAATTTGCTGTCATTCAATTTCAGTGTCTTCCTATTCTCTTATTAAGAGATTCAATGAAGAATATATGCACATAGTTGTATACATATAAACAAATATAAATTATCCTTCCAAATATGTGTCATATTCTGAGCAGTGCATATTTCTAATCAATTTGATCTTTCCATGTAGATATATAGAGAATCATGACCTTTGTGTATAGTTACATATTTCTTTCAGTAGTCTTCCCAACAATTTAGAGAATGATGAAATCAAGGCAATGAATTATCTGAAGTATCTCACTATCCAAAGAGGAACACTACTTAATTTGAATCTACTCTACACCTCTTCCATCATATTTGATTAAAACCTTTGGTGAAAAAAAATACATACCTTCCAGTTTTACACTTCACAGCAATATTTATGATAATGCTCTTGAATAGGATTACTGTTATTTATATGTCTTCAAGGAATATTGATTTATTTCGATGCTTGTATTTGGAGCTAATTTTTTGGAAAGTCATTAAAGGTACATTTTGCTCAACCAAATCAAATGGTTTTGTTTTTTTCTAATAATAAAATTAAGCAATAAAAATAATAATTAGTAAGAGCACCTGAACAGGCAAATCAAAATCTAATTGGAAATTAAATAATATGATTCTTCAAAACCAATTAGTCAAAGAAGAAATCATAGAAGCAATCAATCATTTCATTGAAGAGAATGACAATGATGAGACATCCTACTAAACTCTGTGGGATGCAGCCAAGGCAGTATTCAGGGGGAAATTTATATCCTTGAGTGCATATATTAACAAATTAGGGAGGGCAGAGATTAATGAATTGGGCATACAACTCAAAAAATTAGAAAGCGAGCAAATTAAAAATCCCCAGATGAAAACTAAATTAGAAATACTAAAAATCAAGGGAGAAATTAATAAAATCGAAAGTAAAAGAACTATTGAATTAATAAATAAGACTAGAAGCTGGTATTTTGAAAAAACAGATAAAATAGACAAAGTACTGATCAATCTAATAAAAAAAGGAAAGGAGAAAACCAAATTGACAGTATCAAAGATGAAAAGGGAGACCTCACCTCTAATGAAGGGGAAATTAAGGCAATAATTAAAAACTATTTTGCCCAATTATATGGCAATAAATATAACAATTTAGGAGATATGGATGAATATTTACAAAAATATAAATTGCCTAGATTAACAGCAGAAGAAATAGAATACCTAAATAATCCCATATCAGAAAAAGAAATTGAACAAGGCATCAAAGAACTCCCTAAGAAAAAATGACCAGGGCCTGATGGATTCACAAGTGAATTCTATCAGACATTCAAAGAGCAACTAATCCCAATACTATAGAAATTATTTGATATAATAAGCAAAGGAGGAGTCCTACCAAATTCCTTTTGTGACACAAATACGGTACTGATTCCAAAGCCAGGGAGATCAAAAACAGAGAAAGAAAACTATAGAACAATCTCCCTAATGAACATAGATGCAAAAATCTTAAATAGAATACTAGCAAAGAGACTACAGCAAGTAATTAAGAAGATCATCCACCATGATCAGGTGGGATTTATACCAGGAATGCAAGGATGGTTCAACATTAGGAAAACCATGCACATAACTGACCATATCAACAGTCTAAAAAAAAATCACATGATCATCTCAATAGATGCTGAAAAAGCCTTTGACAAAATACAGCATCCATTCCTAATTGAAAACACTGAAAAGTATAGGAATAGAAGGACCTTTCCTAAAAATAATAAACAGTATATACCTAAAACCATCAACAAGCATCATATGCAATGGGGATAAATTAGAAGCCTTCCCAATAAGATCAGGAGTGAAACAAGGATGCCCATTATCACCTCTACTATTCAACATAGTGCTAGAAACACTAGCAATAGCAATTAGAGAAGAAAAAGAAACTGAAGGTATCAAAATCGGCAATGAGTAGACTAAGCTATCACTCTTTGCAGATGATATGATGGTCTACTTAAAAAATCCTAGAGAATCAACTAAGAAGCTGGTAGAAATAATCAACAACTTTAGCAAAGTTGTAGGATACAAAATAAATGCACATAAATCATCAGCATTTCTATATATTTCCAACACATTAGAGCAGCAAGAGGTAGAAAGAGAAACACCATTTAAAATCACCCTAGACAATGTAAAATACTTAGGAATCTATCAACTAAAACAAACACAGCAATTATACGAAAACAACTACAAAACACTTTCCAAACAAATAAAACTGGATCTCAACAATTGGAAAGCCATTGATTGCTCATGGGTAGGACAAGCTAACATAATAAAAATGACCATTCTACCCAAATTAATTTAGCTATTTAGAGCCATACCTATCAAATTACCAAAAAAAACTTTTTCACTGAATTAGGAAAAACTATAACAAATTTCATTTGGAATAACAAAAGATCAAGAATATCAAGGGAAATAATGAAAAAAAATGTGAAGGAAGGGGGCCTAGCAGTACCAGATATTAAACTATACTATAAAGCAGCAGTCATCAAAACGGTATGGTACTGGCTAAGAGACAGTAGGGAGGATCAGTGGAATAGACTTGGGGTAAATGACACCAGCAAGACAATATATGATAAATCCAAAGAGCCCAATTTTTGGGACAAAAATTCACTATTTGATAAAAACTGTTGGGAAATTTGGAAAACAATATGGGAGAGATTAGGTTTAGATCAACATCTCACACCCTGCACCAAGATAAATTCAGAATGGGTGAATGACTTGAATATAAAGAGGGAAACTATAAATAAGTTAAGTGAACACAGAATAGTATACTTGTCAGATCTCTGGAAAGGAAAGATTTTAAAACCAAGCAAGAGTTAGAGAAAATTACAAAATGTAAAATAAGTGACTTTGATTATATTAAGCTAAAAAGCTTTTGTACAAACAAAATCAATGTAGTCAAAATCAGAAGGGAAACAACAAATTGGAAAAAATCTTTATAACAAAAAACTCTGACAGGGGTCTAATTATTCAAATATACAAGGAGTTAAATCATTGTTTAAAAAAATCAAGCCATTCCCCAATTGATAAATGGGCAAGAGACATGAATAGGCAATTTTCAGGCAAAGAAATCAAAAGTATCAATAAGCACATGAGAAAATGTTCTAAATCTCTAATAATTAGAGAAATGCAAATCAAAACACCTCTGAGATATCACCTCACACCTAGCAGATTGGCTAAAATGAAAGAAGGGGAGAGTAATGAATGCTGGAGGGGATATGGCAAAATTGGGACATTAATGCATTGCTGGTGGAGTTGTGAACTGATCAAACCATTCTGACTGGCAATTTGGAACTATGCTCAAAGGGCTATAAAATGCCTGCCCTTTGAACCAGCCATACCATTGCTGGGTTTGTACCCCAAAGAGGTACGAAAATATTTATAGCTGCGCTTTTCATGGTGGCAAAGAACTGGAAAAGGAGGGTATGTCTTCAGTTGGGGAATGGCTGAACAAATTGTGGTGATGGAATATGCTGGTGATGGAATACTATTGTGCTCAAAGGAATGATAAACTAGAGGAATTCCAGGTGAACTGGAAAGACCTCCAGGAATTGATGCAGAGCGAAAGGAGCAGAGCCAGAAGAACAGTGTATGCAGAGACTGATATACTATGGTAAAATTGAATGTAATGGACTTCTGTACCAGCAGCAATGCAATGACACAGGACAGCTCTGAGGGATTTATGGTAAAGAACGCTACCCACATTCAGAGGAAGGACTGCAGGAGAGGAAACATAGAAGATAAACAATTGCTTGAACGCATGGGTTGGGGTGGACATGATTGGGGATGTGGACTTGAAACGACCACACCAATGCAACTACCAACAATTTGGAAATAGGTCTTGATCAATGACACATGTTAAAACCAGTGGAAATGTGCATCGACCATGGGTGGGGGGATTGTGGAGGGGTGAAAGGGAAAGTAGGAGCATGAATAATATAACTATGTTAAAAATGAATATTAATAAATGTTTTAAAAAATTAAGCATTAAAACTTTTACAATGAGTTTTCTATTCTCTAAATTTCAACCAACTGTAAAACAGCAAAGATGTTTTCCATTGTTGAATGTTGCTTGCAAAAATATTTTGGTCATCTTGTATTTTTCATTACTGACGTTCTAAAGTTATAAATAGATAACTAATGTAAAATAAATTATAGATAAAAGAATGGACATGAAATTTGCAGTTGACTTTTTCTGAGAATAGCCTTTATTTTGATTTGCTTTTTGCATTGTTATAGTCCGAAAATTTTCCCACAATATTTTCAGAATGCCCCCCTTCTCCTTCAGATACAATAAATAGTATCTTTTAGTATTCTCACAAGTGTATGCCTTCTTGCATTAAACTCCTTTATATAAACTATGATTAACCTGTCTACTTTTCCTATCTTTGTCCTCATTAGTGTAATTTCTACCTTCTCCTTAAAGTATATCTTGCACATATTATGTTAGGTTCTTAGCGTAATGATCCTTGATGGCAAAAACAGTTTCTAATAATCTTTACATATTTTTCCATTTTTCTTTTATTGATTATCCTGTTTTTGTCCCCTTAAAATTAGGATGCTTTGCCTAGTTAGAATTCTTGTCAATATTTCTTTAAATTGATTTTATACTTTTTGATGTGTCCTGTTTATGATGTGATATTCTATTTTACAAACAAATTTATAATCCAAATTGGTGGTGTCTTTGGCTGCCATAAATTTTTTCTTATCAATTTAGTTAAATGTATGCCAACTAAGGGAACTTCTGGACATTTTAGGGCATCTAAGTATGAGGCAATGGTTTTAGAGTAGTGAATTTTTATATAATATTATTAAAATTAATGCTGATATTACTTATGGAGTCAATTTCCCATTTGTGGTTGCAGATTACTTGTTAAGATAGTTCAGGATCAAGTTGGTTCCATTGTATACCACAATATTTTCTTAATTATTTTTCCTTATCATTCCATGTCATCTACAGTAAAATTTTTGTTTAAGAAAATAATTGGTAGACAGTGGAGATAATGAGTATTAAATAATATTAAAAAAGAAATAGATTTTATTGAAAATTAGGACTGTGCTTCTTGGTCCTAGGGAGATGATGGATTCGAAATTATTTTGTGAGCCCCTAAATAATACCAATCAAGAGCCTAATATAAAGAAAATTCATAAATGAAAGGCAGAAGAAATTTGAAGGAATTCACATAAGGAAATTTTCATAACAGTAGCAGTAGCTGCAGCCAATACTTATATAGTGCTTTGAGGTTTGCAAAGTACTTTACTTATGTTATTACACTTGATTCTCACATTATAAGTTAGCACTATCATATCCATTTTGAAAAAATAAAAAGCTTTATCTCAAGAGATTTTTTAAATAATAAAAGCTAATATTTATGTACCTTTTCAATATATGGTCGCATATATATCCTTACAACAATGTAAGTTAGGTGTAATTAATTATATCTATCTTATAGATGAAGAAATTGATCGTTAAGGAAGATTAAAAGATTTGTTCAGGGCAATAAAAACTTGGTAAATACCTCAGGAAAAACTCAAACTCAGTCAGGTCATCTTAAGTCAAATCTAATGTATCATAAATCAATTAAAAAGTAAATTGACAGAAGATAGAGAAAGAGAAAGACAAATAAATGATAGATTAATAAACATTACTGAAATATACTCATTAATTCAGCACTCTGGGATTTCTGTAGTGTTCAGGCTTCTGAATTTCCTCCACATCCTATAACTTCTCCTCCAGAGTGGCACTGAACCCTTGTGTCTAATGAAACTAATGGTTCTTTGAAGTAATCTCCTTTGCAAAGTGCTGAGGAATCTACAGACAGATTTAGGCCCATAAATTCAACTCATCAAACAATTCAAGGACAAAAGGAAGGGAGTTATTTCGGGGAACTCTGAAGGGCAAATAAGAGGAAGACAGAAGTTATCAAAAGTCTTACCATGGCTACAACTTTTTAATATAACTTATGAGAAAAAAAAGATAGCCAGTAGGTGTTGTGAGAGAATTGGGAAAAAACACACAACTGTAAAGACTTCTGTGAGTATCATATTCATTATGTCCTGGTGAGCCCTTCTCTGATAAATCCACAGGAAAGACAATTGCATAGAAGAGAGTGGATCACAGAGTAGTGGAACTGGTAAAAACGGAAAATAGTACCAGTTTCAGTGGACACTTGCAGTCGTAGTAGTATCTCAACTGGTCTCCCTAAACCTGAAGATTTTGGATATGCAAATTTTGTATAACTCTGGTGGTCAGAAAAGACAAAGAATAGGAAGCAATGATTGAGAAAAGGGTGTTATGATACACAGATTTCATCAAAGTAACAATTGGCACAAAGAAGCATATTTTCAGTTCATCAAGCAATTTATAAAGATTTATAAAGATAGACAAGCTTCCTGAGAAAGAGATATGGAGAAAAAAACCATAAATAGAAAAGCAATATCTTAATCAACAGGTATTTTACAGCAAATGAAGCTGGTTCAAAATTTCCTGAGCAAATTGAAGATGTTACCAAAAAATTCTCCAAAAACCCTTGAAATTATGATGGAGTAACTCCAAGAATCTCCCAAAATAGTTCAGAATAAAAATCAAAGAGAAATGAAAAGAATAAAAAAGAATCAATGAAAAAGTTGAATAACTGACAGAAACATTCTCGTTAATTGTATATTTTTGAAAGAAAAAAAGAGGATTACAGAATTGGAAGATAAAAATAAAAAAGCAGAAGAAATATAATTAAATTATTTTTAGTTTGGAAGAAAACATGAGACCCCAGCAAAATAAGAATACTGAATATGTAGAAAGATAGAAATGAATAATTTAAAAATGACAAACTTTCCAGAAAAAGAAAATTAAATTTAAAGTCCTGATTCCATTTTCCACGAAATAATAGCAAAAAAAAAAAATGCCCAGAAATACTAAAGAAAACAGGAGAATTAAGGTCAAGAGGACTCACAGGACTCTATCAGGAAAAAAAAAAAACCTCCAAATTTAAATTACTGAGGAACAATGTAGTCAGATTTCAGAAAATGCAGCAATAAAGAGCCATTGTGGGTAACAAGGGGGAAAAACTCCCTTTCAAATTCTAAGGAGAGTCAAGAAGAAAAGCATTGGTTGTAAACAATCAGAGGAAAAATTGAAATTAGTATTCTGAGAAGAGAAGATGTCACTACATAAAAGAATATCTTTTAAATCTCAGCCTAAAAATCAAAGGAAATAATTGGATATTCAGTAAAAGAAAGAATTCAAATCATTCTTCAAAAGATTCCAGATGTGAGGTAGATATTCAATATGCAAACTGATTAAACAGCAAGCAGCTAAATACTTGCATATAGTAATGAAAAACTAAGAAATGAGATGTTTATCTTCACATGAGTAGGGCTGGACAGTCATGAATGTGGAATAGAGTCTAGTTTTCTTTCATTTTAAAAAATTATCTTATACAATATATGGAAGACAGTAAAAAAAGCAAAGAAAGTTTTAATGGCACAAAGAATTTAAGGAGTAAAAAATATAATTATGAAGATCAGAAAGCTATTAGGTAGAAGTGATTAACATTTCAATGGAAAAGCACATTTCTTGATTGCTATCAATATTTTATCTTGTGAGATCATAAAGAGCAATGCTTTTCAAATGACAAAAAGGAGAAGGCAAGGCAAATAATAACAGTTCAGGACTCAAGAAGAAAAGTCAATGAGAGATTATCAATTTTGGTCCAGACCTTCATGGTTGGGAGGGATTAAAGATACAATATGGGAGAAAAGATCACAGTGAAAGAGTTGTGATTTTGGACAGCAAGCAGAAAGGATACTTTTTTATAACATCATTAGGCTTCCCCACAGAGACATAAGAAGGAAAGACTAAAATTTGACAATTAACTTTTGGTGGCTTCTGTCACTTAATTACATAAGGTTCTACATTAGTGTGTTTTAATACTAACTTTTAGTAGGTGATAGGAACTATTATTTGGGAATCCATGGACACAACTCAGGAAAGGTTTTTTTAGTGAGTCCAAAGGGTTTCATATGATCAACTGGATAGCAGTGAAGGAAACTATAAACAAAATATAAGTACCAAGAACCAGAGTTACAGAATAATGCCCACTAGAACATCTGCCTCCATCAAGGACTAGCATTTCTAGAAAAAGAATATAGAGTATCAATGAAGAAATGATTGAGAAAGGGGTAAAATCAAAACAAAACTTTGTGAAAAAGGTATTATGAATTAATGTCACCGATTAAAAAAAGAAGTGATGAGATTTAAAAAACATAGGAAGTTAGATAACTCTTATTTGAGTTCAGAAATGGAAAGCTTAAGCAAACAAAAGATAGTGAGAACAATAAAAGTAAGTCAAGAATAGGGTAATAGAAGTGTGAAATCACTGGAAGAGAGAATCAAGTTCAGATTCATGAAAGAGAGAAGTTTATTTCTCTTGTTTTATTTACTCCTTACCAGCTATTGAAATTCAAATTGCATATAAACAACAACAAATATATACATAATACACATGTATTACATGAAAGAAAATGCAAATTTTTTCATTTATAACCCTAAATATAGTTTACATTCCCTACTTGCAAAAAAAAGTATGAGTAATGGATACAAAACAACAATAATTTGCTACATATAAGAAATGCATTTAAAACATATACCTATGTACAACAAAATTTATTATGGTTTAAGTGACTCAAAAAAGCAGAAGTTACAAACATAATATGAGATAAGAAGATAATAAAAATTGTGAGAATCAAAAAAGATATTCAGGGGGGCAGCTGGGTAGCTCAGTGGATTGAGAGCCAGGCCTAGAGACGGGAGGTCCTAGGTTCAAATCCGGCCTCAGACACTTCCCAGCTGTGTGACCCTGGGCATGTCACTTGACCCCCATTGCCTACCCTTACCACTCTTCCACCTATAAGTCAATACACAGAAGTTAAGGGTTTAAAATTAAAAAAAAAAAGATATTCAGGGATACTATTTTTATAGTTACTATGGTCTATTTAAAAATATATTAATTATTTATTTTTAGGGACCAAAGTACAGAATAGCCAACTCTTAAAATAAAAAATAAGCAAGTTATAAGAAGATATTGAAAGTATTATATTTATAAAAGAGTTAAATGACATTTAGAATAACATAACAGATAATTATCTGAGGCAACTTTTCTTGCCTCTGCATTCAGTTCTCCATACTACATCTAATGCAAGTTTACACATATGCATGTACAAACATACACATATACACATACGTATATATTCATGTTGGTATATGCACATCATATATTTACAGAATAATAAATGACATTTATATTGTACATTCTGCATATTATCCCAAAATTATTAAACAAGTACTAGCACTGAGGATCTTTAAAAAAAACAAACAAACAAAAAAAAAAAAACACCCTTACCTTCCTTCTTGGAAGCATTACTACGTATTGGTTCCAAGTTGGAAGAGAACTAAGGGCTAGGCAATGAGGGTTAACTGACTTACCCAGGATCACACAGGTAGGAAGTGTCTGAGGCCATATTTGAACCCAGGACCTCCCATCTCTAGGCCTGGCTCTCAATCCACTGAGCCACCCAGCTGCTCCCCATGGTCACATATGCAATGTATCAGTTCCAGAACTCGACCCCTGGTTTCCAGAGTACATATCCAGCTTTCTATACATTACGCCACATAGTTTCTCCATCTTTATATATACTAGTTCTAAAAATCCTTTCTGATCAAATTTAAGACTTCTTTGAATGTCCTAGTCCATTGTGATCTATCTAATGAAATCTTAGTGAACTTCTTGTTTATAGAAGAAATTTTTGAACCTGACAATATAATGCCTAATATTGTTATCTAGTTGTCTCTTCTGCATCAGTCTTGTCTTCTGAATATTGTGTATTATAAATTTCACCTAGGAATGACTCAAGCCTTATGCTTTTCATATGTCCCTCATAGCATTTAATAAAGTGCTAGAAACTCAAAAAATATGTAACTAATTTGGAATATTGTTTTAATTGTCTTTAGCTACTGTTTGAGCTATTTAAAACTTCACTAAATTTAGCCTCCACCTTTAATCAGAGTATCCTTTCTATATATGTATACTATATACATATATAAATGTATGCATGTTTGCACATACACATGTGATAGGTATACTATGCATAGATATGTGTGTATACTGCTGTTCATATTTTTCATACACATGTGATATATGCTCTGTGTGTGTGTGAGTGTGTGTGTGTGTGTGTGTGTGTGTGTGTGTACTGCTGTTCCCTCAGCATAACTGTCATTCTCACTTTCCAAGCCTCTACATTCAACTGCAAAACAGTACAGGAAACAAAAAATCTACTTTGGTGAAAAGCACCTCAGTGTTCTATTTGGGTACCAAATCGCTCATTGAAAAATCTCAATATAGCATCATTTAATCTCCCAGTGCTCATATTGAACCTCACTCTGTTCTTGTCCTCTAGCAGGAAGAATGCTCAATCTGCTTAGCTAGTACCTTGGCAAGGTGGGGAGGGGGTTGGGTGCACACTGGGCTGCAGAAGGGTTGCAGCTAGAAGAATTGACTTTGCAAACTCACAGTTGAGGAAGAAATATAATTCTGATATGGGACTAGCACATTGAAAGCTGCCTTCGCTAGTCTCTGGCATCAGAGAAATCATCCTAAAACTGGAAAAGGGGACAACTCCCCAGTAAAAATTTCAAGCTTTTTCATATCTTTTCAGTCAAAGTCCCAATTTCAATTCATGAAGGATTCATGCCCAATTTGACAGATGAATCTACTAGTGGGTTTTATTAGTGCTGAAAATGTAAGTGCATTTATCAGAGCTGCAAACGTAAAATGTCAAAGAACCTCTTTTCACATGGCCATGCCTACTAGTCACCTCATTAACATTAATAGAGGTTAGAGGGTATACCTGCATGTGCCACAGTAGACAGGAGAAAGGCAAATATTTCCTCCCTAGGCATCAGCAATATTTGTTCAGTTCTATTTACTCCACAGTTAAAGATTTACCTGGAATACCCTTCACTTAATAATATGCTGTTTATTTTAATAGTTGTAATTTTAGCCCTTGAGCATTTTAGTGACCATAATTCCAAAAGAAAACCACTTTCAACAATATACTGGCAACCACTCTTAGACTATGACATAAATATGATAGAAGTTTTCTGAAGTACTATAGGAAAAAAATGTACATGTTTGGTTAACCATTTTCTGTTCCTTGGAGGTTACAAAAAAACCACTGCCCTAATATGTCTTCCACTTTACTGTTATTTTTCATAAATGATTTAAGATGCAGCAATGATGTAGTTTTTGAAATATCTAAAAGGTAATAGTTTCACAAAGCATCTTAGTGAAAAGCATATCAGAAAAATCTCTTAATACTTTCTCCTCCCCTCCCCCTACTGTATGAATCAATGTGCAGAACTTGGCAGAGATACAACTTTGAGTGTTTGGGGGATTTTTTTTTAACACTGCAAGAGGAATGGTGCAAGGGTAAAAGTTGAGACTCAAGGAGAACTGTAAAGATCAAACTTGTAAGTCTAGGCAGTCTAGTAACCTAATGTATCACCCCCAAACTGTCAGACAATCAAACTCAGAAAGAACACAATACTAAGATGACCTTCACACTGATTAATGAATTCTACTCTCTTTCTTGTTTGATATTATTTATTACTCACAACCATCCTGTATAATCTTTTCCCACAGAGGTCATTCATTTTTCTTTCTTTTTGCCAGGACAGAAAGTTTTAAAGTGTTAACCAAGTATTTAATCACTTTAAAATTATTTGGGAGCATGGGAGAAAGACTAGAGAATGCATATGTCTCTATACCTATATATCAAGTAACAGATTCTTTTCCTTCATCTGAATTTTTCATCCCATCCCACCTTCCTTAATTTAGCTCTTTGCAGAAAATCAAATAAAAATGGAAGGAAGCTATATAAGCAAAATACCCAGGTTACTTACAGCACTTGATAAAATGATAGTGAGACATGTTTCCATCTCAGACAGTAATCTTGCTACATGTTCCAGCATTCTCTTCTGCTACAATAGTCATCCTTACAAACTGCATAATTTAGAGCCCTTCCTCAGGTAACCAGTTTACCTCAGGATACATTATTGAATGGAGCTCCCATTCCATGATCTTGCAAAAAATTTTTTTAAAAAAAGCAGCTTCAAATTCATTCTCATGCAGCAGCTGGAGTAAAGATAACCCTCTCTAGGAGCCTTGAACCATGGACGCTGCACGTGCTATTGTAGCATCGCTGATTGACACGGCTCCTAATCCCACATCCTCGGGAATAGTAAGATTTAATTGGCGTGCACTCGCAGCCACATTGTTCGAGCGCTGAGGTGTGCTGCTGCACTGCGGCGCCCACCGTCCTGCCGGTTAATGGCTTTTCAATAGCTTCCAAATGGCAGCAAACTAAGCTTGATGAGGGGGCTGAAGCGAAGTCACAGAAGCAGGGATCTTAAAGCTTGTTCCTGCAGATTGTCTGTGAGCCAAATGTGACCGGATTCTTCGCTGGTGGTAAAAGCTGAGTATTTTTAGTTGCCACCAGTTGCTGTGTGAATAGGAAACTGATAGCAGGCTCTCAAAATAACTACCTTTTAGCATCCGAGATCATTTCATTTGTCTGGTGTAATGAAGGAATTAAGAAATAGCTCACAGTCATTTCCACACTCTCTCGGGTACCCATGCAGGGAAAAAAAAGAGATACACACAAAGCAGAGAGTTTGCATATTCTAAATAATTACAGATTTACCGTCTGGGTGGAAATGCAGTGCATTTAAGCACATATCTGTGTTAAGTCTTTCTAACTGGATTGGAATTCAAAAGCAAAGAACTGTAAGATTTACATAAATTCAATCTCAAAATAAAAATAATGTGCAGTCATAGTGTAAAAGCTATATTAACTATAAAAATGTGGCACAGAATCTATTTCATTTACATATGTAAATTGGAAACCAGTAAATTCATTTTCTTTCTGCTCTTCATGGGAAACAAGTTGATATGTTCCAAAAATCATGCTTCAGATTTTAAGGGCATTCGAAAGGCAAACCTGCAGTGGATTTTAAGCACTGGCACCACCACTGTAGAAACTCAGGTCCTGCATTTCCTTACTAAGCAAAAGAAAAAGAAGGGATTGGCTGTAGACTTCATAGCAAAATCCAAAAGGGAATGAACTCTAATAAGGAGTTCTAAAATCACATTACAAGTTTACACAACCTTGATTTATTAAAACAGAACCGAAGGACCAAAGTACTGTTCTTCATTTGATTAGAAGAAGGATATCTTCCCTATTGACCTGAATAAGCATCCTTAGCAAGTGTAAGTGCTGATTAGTCACACCCCAAATGACTGACTATAACAGTATCTTTAGGTTATCTGCTGCTATCTTTCACACATTTAGGCTTCTTCTGTCACACATTCCCTGACACCCAGGCATGTCAAAAAAAAAAAAAAAAGAAATCTAGTCAACGCTAATAATTATTCATTTATAAATCAAATGTTTATTATCTACTAGGTTTAAGGCACTAATGTTAAATACTGTTAGGGATACAAAGTTAAAGAAGCCTCTCTTTAAATAGCCTCATAATTAGACTTCCTGCATTTTGTCTCCAATTGATCCACACAGCTGTCAAAGTGATTTTCCTAAAGCAAAGTCTGACCATGTCACTCCATCAGCACCAAGAGTTCTCTATTACTTCCAAGTAATAACTAAATGGGTAGTGAATAGAACACTTGCCTAAAGTCAGGAAGACTCATTTTACCAAAGTCAAATACAGCCTCACACATTTACTAGCTGTGTTACACTGGGCAAGTAATTTCACCCTCTTTGCCTTTGTTTCCTCATTTGTAAAATGATCTGGAGAAAGGAAATCTCAAGCTACTCTAAGATCTTTGTTTTTATTTTTAATTTTTTAAAAAATTTTAACCCTTACCTTCTATCTTAGGATAGGTTCCAAAGCAGAAGAGCAATAAGGACTAGGCAATTGGGGTTAAGGGACTTCCCCAGGTCACAAAGCTAGGAAGTATCTGAGGCCATATTTGAACCCAGGACCTCCCATCTCCAGGCCTGGCACTCTATCCCCCAAGCAACCTAACTGTTCCTCCAACATCTTTTCTAAAGAAAATCCAAATAGTGTAATCAAGAGTGAGACACAAATGAAATAATGAACCATAACCTCTAGGAACAAATATTACTTCTCTTGACATTTAAAATGCTTTACAACTTGGCAATGACATACTTTAGAACCTTGTTACACATTTTTTTCCTTACACACACTCCAGTGAAGATAAAAAGCCTCCTTCCAATTCTTCATACAGAATCCTCCCATCATCTCCCATCTCCTTGGATTTGAACTACTTAGAATTCTCTTCTTACTGATTACTGTTTCTTAGAGTCCAACAAAATATAGCTCAAATCCTATCTGAATCAAGCTATTCCTATCTTGAATTCCTATGCATGTAGGGGTACCATAGCACATAGCCTTACCAAACATGTAAAGAGAAAGTGTCAAATATTTGGTGTGTAGGCTGCATGTTGTCCACAACGCTCCTCAGTATGACCCAAATCAGAATAAAATGTAATAGCGTAATTTAACAAAATAAAAATAAAACAAATAAAAATAGAGGAAAAATATTTTAATGCTAAAATGTGGCTTTCTAAGTTAAAGTGAGGCCTTTAGAGATCCTTAAGTAGGTATTAGTGACTTCTGTTTCTATTTGCACTTGACACCAGTGATATAGAACAGAATGGATCTAAATTTACAGACTGGTTTGAGATCCAATTTCACCACTCATAAATTGTGACCCTAAACAAGTTACTTCACATATTTTATCCGCAATTTCCCTTTTTTATATATCAGAAATAATATTTGTGAAATCTTTTTCAAAGAGTGATGAGGATAAAATTTGAAACAGTTCATAAAACAAAGGGACAAAAGAGTTTGTAACTATAAAAGTTCACGATGTCTTGGATAGAAGACTGCCCTTAAAATCATAAAGACCTAGCTTCGAATTGTACCTCTGATATGCATTAGCTATGTAACTATGGGAAATTCAATTTGCTTCTCAGTGTCCCAGTTAAGTATCTAAGTCAAAAAGTGACAGGTTATCATTCAATATTTATGGAGAGAGTTTACACTGCTGATATAATCTTCACTGGCAAAATCACAAATATAAACAAAAATAAATTAAAAAATCAATACTCAAAAACAATATAAATGTAAGGGAACTCATTATTTATCCATCCTGCTAGACCAGGGGCATCTTTCATATACAATGTCTTGTTTATTTTTCATCTCTCCCATGCTGCCAAGACAAAGTTCTTATTTATAATAGATACTTGTTAAATATCTGTTTCTTCTTTTTACTGAGTAATTGATTGAATGAATGAATCAATGGCAATTGTCCTCCACACAGCATATACTCAATGTTTGATAAAGATATCTGTTATTTTCTATGAAGAGAGGAGAGTATAAGGCTATGCAAATGATAACACAGGTGCTTCTCTGTAGTATCCTCTGTTTCCACAATGCTTAGTAACAAGAGAATTGACATTCTTTAGCCTACAAACTGTGTATGAGCTTTATGAGATAGATGATAATCTCTAATGCAGATAGAATAGTCTCTAGAGCACTAATAGAGTAGTAATGTGGAGGGGTGTGAGACTGGGTTTAATTTTTTTAGGTTAAATGGGATTTGGAGAAATGGGGTTGCAGCAATAGAAAGACAAGGCAAAAGGGGCCAGGGAAGCTGAGTAGTAGACAAATAATTGGCCAAAGAATCAAGGAATAATTTCAGAGAATTGGGCAACTGAGACCAAGAGGCAAGACAACCAGAGCCTGAGTGATAAGCTGTATAAGCAGAGGCACCAGTTACGTGATAAACGATAGTGCTTGCTTCCTGCATTATGTACTCCAGGACAGCCAATGGTAAGAGGAACAGAAAGTGCCGAAACTTTAAATCACTGTTTTCTACTCTTAATAGGTGAAAATGCAGAGCTGGATTGATTTGCCAGTGGATTACTTCTACTGGGAGGTATAAAAGGGAAAAGTTCATTTGACGTGGGCACCAAGAATATTACCAATTAATTGAATGTTTGATTTATTTCTTTATTATCTTAATGTTTTCTTTGAATATATTTATTGCCATGATTTCATATGTTAATGGTGTGGTAAATGAGTCAAAGATAGAGTTGTGAGAATCTCCTGTCCCCTTTTCCAACAATTTGTAAGCTATCAAATAACTGAGAGCTGAGGTTCTGTGCTAAGCTCTATTTAAGACTGGCCTGAGAGAGTGAATGAATTAATATTTATTAGACTTTTAGCATGAAAATGTTTACAATTTGATATGAATGACCAGAAAATATATGTTTTCTAGTCTTCCTCACCTTTGCTACCGTACAGGTCAGTTTCTAGTGCCTTTCCAGACTTGGTTATCCATGTATGAAATGAAAACAATGGTGATTAAGGAATGAGAAGAATTTCTTAGCAAATTACATTCCCCTAAGAAACTCCACCCTGAGCTCTGGCATCATTGGAATTTGCTTAGCTTTCTGACACAGACAACCCTACACTGTCAACATCTGAGATTTAATAGTTGAGGCACCTCCTATGATCTCAGTGAATAGATGATGAAGGAAGAAAGAAACAGAAAAAAAAGAAAATTTGGAGGTGTGAGAAATTAAAATGATCATCACCTTATCCCTCAGAATACTATTTTCAAAATCAATGAACTCAAATTCATGACTTTAAATCAAGTACTTTTACCTGGTTAAAAAAGTAACTAATATGAAGCAAACATTTTATTAGAACAAATAATCTTTGCAATAAACTATTGTTTCTTATGCTTTTGCCTTGAATGTGTTACAGACAAAATCACTATTTCAAGAGCAATTTAAATAATCAAGATACCACATTTTCTCCTTTACAAACTAGGCAGATGCTCACTGTTCACACTGTTTCCATTTACAACATTTTACTTTTTTCTTTTAAAGTAAGCATTACAATGATTTTAAAATTTTAAGATATAAAGTTAAATTGTTCTGTAGACAACAAAAATAATTAAAAATTAATTTGCTAGAGGTGAAAGTCATATTTTTAATAAATTATAGTCTTAATAAATTATAAATTAATAATAAATTATATTTTATCATTATGAAATAACTTTGGAAATACTTTTCATCTTATAAGATCCCTTAAATACGATCTTTAATAATGAAAACTTCTCACTGAGCCTCCATGTTATTAATGATTGTAAGGAAAGAAAAACTGCAATGTTGGGCATCAGAGAGGAACTTTAAGGATGTTGCCTATCCTTGTTATAAGGGAAAATTAAGTATTTGGTTAGTTATGTATTTTCTTCAGTGACATAATATTACTCTGAGAACATTCAATAGTTTGTCAAAAGACTGATAAAATAGAAGGAAACATGAAATATCTCAATGACAAAGTGAGAAATATTTTTAAATGAAGTTTGGGAGAAGTCTTCCATCATAAAGAAAGAATCTATTTTAACATTAAATTAAAAGTCACAAAATAGTTTGGAAAAAATGAACAAATGATGAATTAAAAATTTGACAATAAAAAGCATTAAATACCAGGGAGGATCCTGGCACAAAACAAGAAACACAAAAACAGCTATAGTCAAAGACTCAAATAGTAGTGCTAATTGGACACAATCCAAACAAAAAGTTCAGGAAGAGTTTTAAAAAAGAGATAAATGAGGTAGAAGAAACATGGGTCAAGAAATGAGAAAAATTCAAGAAGATTATGAAAAGAGAATTAATGGCTTGGTAAAAGAGGCACACACACATACAACTTGAAGAAAATAACATCTTAAAAATAGAATTGCTCAAAGGTTAAAAAGAAGCAAAAACTCACTAAAAAATACCTAAAAACTCGAATTGGGCAAGTGGAAGGTAACAGCAAAATGAGACATCATGAAAAAAAACAAAATCAAAAGAATGAAAAAAGTTGAGGAAAATAGGAAATATTTCACTGAATAAACAATTCATCTAGAAAATCGATTGAGGAGAAATTATTTAAGAATCTTTGGATTATCTGAAAATACTGAACAAAAAAGAATCTTGACATCAACTTTCAAAAAATTATAAAGGAAAACTGTCCTGATTTCTTAGTTCCATAGGGTACAGAAGAAATTGAAAGAAACTACCAATCATCTCCTAAAAAAAATCCCACAAAGAAAACTCCCAGGAAGGAATACTATAGTCAAATTTCAGAGCTTTCAATTCAAGGAGAAAAAACTGTAAGCAGTTATAAAAAAAAAGATTTAAATATTGTGAAGACAATATCAGAATCAAACAAGATTGATCAGCTTCCATTTTTTAAAAACAATATTAAATTTTCCTCCAATGACATGTAAAAACATTTTTAACATTCATTTTTTTAAAAGGTGCAATTCCAAATTCTCATTCCTTCCTGCCCTCTCCTTCATTACCTTTCTTTCCCCCATCTTTGAAATGGTAAGCAATCTGATATAGATCTTATAAGAGCAATCATTTAAAACATTTTTCCATTTTAATCATTTTATGGAAGAGATCTTTTAAAAAGAAAAAGACAGTGAAATATTATATGATTGGGTCTGTATTTAGCCTCTGCCAGTCCTTTTCTGAAGGTATATGACATTTTTCACCATAAATCTCTTGGATCACTGGGTTGCTGAGAATAACGAGATCATTCATAATTGTTCAACAAAAATATTGCTATTACCATATAGAGTGTTCATATACTTCCTTCACTTTGCACTAGTTTGTATAAATATTTACAGGTTTTTCTGGAATCATCCTAGCAGCTTCTATGTTAAAGGAATGGAGTGCTTGTGATTATGATATTAAGGAAGGCAAAGGAATTAGAATTACAACCAAAAATAATCTACCCTGTAAAACTGAACATAATCTTTTTAGGGGGAAAATTTATATTATGGAACAGAAGACCTTCAAGCATTCTGTATAAAAAATCAGAACAGAATATAAAATTTGACCTCAAAACATAAGACTCAAGAGAAACACAAAAAGGTAAAAAGGAAAGGGAAATTATAAAAGACTCAATAAGATTTAATAGATTATATTCCTTTGTGTAAGGTGATAAATACAACTTTTAAGAACTTTATCATTATTAGGGGAGGTAGGAGGAGTCTGAATAGATGGGCCTGGTTATGAGAAGATTTATTTCTAATAAATTGAATTATTTTATGTGTTTTGAATTAAGGTTTGGGTTTATTCTCCAGATGTTTTTATGCATTCCTTTGTTCCTAGCAAATTCAAGGAATGACCCATCCTAGAGTATCTTCCTTTGTAGCTGATAGAAAAATGAAATATAAGGTTCTATTTTGCCTGGTAAGTAGAAACTAACTTAGGTCAGGTGTGTTTGTGAGTGATAGGACAGAATCCTTTAATCTGAGTGGGCAGAACTTAATTCACCCTTCTAGTCAGTGGAAACATTAGATGGGGGAAGGTATCTTTAATCATCAATCAATGAATCAGGGAGGGACTGAGAGAATGATGCACCACCTCCTTCTTGGCTATTAATCAATGAGATCTCTTGGGAGTCTAAGGGAGAGTTGAACAATGAACTACCAAAATTGTATTTATGGATCCACAAGGCTTCCTTTCTGTGTCTTTAATCACTGAGAGAAATCAATGATTAATTAATTTATTGATTATTGCTAGCCTAATTAATAAATTTATTTTAAAGTTATATAATCCAGTTTCTCAGAATTTTTAATCAACACAGCTATGGATTGATTATACTGGAATAATCTCAAAAAAATGAAGTGCTGAGAAGGAGAGATAGCCTAGGAAGAGGAAGAATCAGGAAAATTATCTCATAGAAAACTTGCAAGTAAGGAAGTTTTATAGAGGAGAGGAAATGGGAAGGTGGCAGCCAGTACTAGAATCTTACTTTTATTGGAATTGGTTCAAAGAGGAAAGAATATATATATATATATATATTTAGTTAGATACAGAAATCTATCTTACCCTGTAAAGAAGCAGGAGGGTAAGGGAATAAGAGAAAAGGATGAAGGTAATTTAAAAAATGAAGAGAGGAAAACATACTTTTGGGGAGGAGCAGGATTTAAAAAGGGAAAAGAAAAAAAATAAGATGGAAAGAATTAAACCATTTGGAATCATAACTGAATAGGATAAACTCAAATAATGGAAGTACATAGATTAATGAATTAAAAACCAGAATCCAATAATAAGCTATTTACAAGAGACACACTTGAAGCAGACACACAAAGGAAGTAAAATAAGGGGCAGGAGCTGAATCTATTATGTTTCAGCTGAAGTTAAAAAGGAAGAACTAGCTATCAGGTTCTCAGATGAAGCAAAAGCAAAAATAGACCTAATTAAAAGAGATAATCAGAGAAACTACATTTTTGCTAACAAAAAAAAAGGAACCAGAAATAAAGAAGATTTTTTTTAATTGCAATAAATTTCCCAGATAAAGTCCTCATTTCTCAAATATAAAGGAACTGTGTCAAATTAATAAAAATAAGAATGATTCTCCAATTTATGATTGGTCAAAAGATATGAAATAGGCACTTTTCAAAAGAAGGAATCAAAGTTTTATATATATATATATATATATATATA
>NC_058132.1:512349470-512417242 GCF_016433145.1 Gracilinanus agilis
TAATACAATGATTAATTGGATTCACTGAAAAGGTCTTTTATATTTTCCCTATTATTTAATACAAGGGAAATAATAGGGAAATGTGACAAGTTTTAAAAATAAAAATTATTGCCAAATCCACTTAGTCTTTAAATTTGTAAAATAAAAAAGGTAAAAAGAAAAAGAGGAAGATAGGAAGGAAAAAAGAGAGAGGAAGGAAGGAAGGAAGAAAGGAAGGAAGGAACAAAGGAATCAAGGAAAGAATGCAGGAATGAAGGAAGGAATGCAGGAATGAAGGAAGTAATGAAGGAACAAAGGAAGGAAAGAAGGAATGAAAGAAGACAAGGGAAATGAAGGATAAAGAAAGAAATGAAATATGGAAGGAAGGAAAAAGGAATAGAGGAAAGGTAAGAGAAGGGAAGGGAAGGGAAGAAAAGGCAAGAGAAAGGAAAGGAAAGGAAGGAAAGGAAATAGAAGGGAAAGAAAGGGAAGGAAAATGAAGGGAAGTGAAGGAGAGAGTGGGAAGGAAAAAGGAAGAGAGAAAGTGAAAAACAGAAAAAGAAGATATCTATTTTTGTTGGAGTTGCAGGAAATTTTAAACTTTTGCTATATTAAATTAAGGAAAGTTGAAAATTTCCTCATAAAGTGCGACATTAAAAGAAGATGCATGAGACGACTAATAAACATTTTTAAATCCACATAAAAACACACATTTCAAAACATTATAGCTTTCATGTTCAACAAGGGACTTTCAACTCATAGCTCTGCTTATTCAAATTACTTAATTCAACTTTACCTTTTCATCTTCAAAGATATTTCCAATGAATACTTTATCATGTGGCTGAAAGGCAATCTCAATATCCCCTGACAAAGAAAAATGATAGGTCAGGCATAGTCATGCCACAATTCACTATTCCTATCCTCTTTATCTCTGTCCCTCATCTAAATTCACAGGCACAAAAATCTATCCTGGTTTTTTTCAGGCAACCAAGAGAGGTACCACAGTATTATATATTTATCAACTTAAAACCTAACAATATGGCTAGGTAGATTATATGTGCTACTATATGTGGTCATAACATTGTTTCTCCTTAAGCAATAAAGTCATGCTGTCATTATTTAATGTTTTATTTTTGTTTAAATTTTATTTTAAAAATATTTAATAATTTTTGTTATGAATTATGTATTAAATTTGATTAATTAATTAAATTATTTGATTAAGTGCTGCTTTTTCAATGAAAATAATTAATGATTTACTTTATTAAAGTATTAAGTTTATTAAATTAATTTTATTTATTTGTATATATTTATATTATATCATATATTATAATATATTTATAATTTAATTTATTAAATTAATTAAACATTGAAATAAACAATGAATTAATTAATTAGATAAGTTAATACTTAATTGTTATTATTAAATAATTAAAATATTTTATGTTTAAATTCATGAGAAGTATTAATGCTATTCAATAATATTATATAGCAGTATCTTCCAGAGCAAGCATGAATTCATTAGGAGCAGGTCTTGAGCCATATTCTTATGTGAGTTGCACAAGGACATTTAGGAGAGGAGAGGAGGAAGGAAAGGGATAGTAAAAATAAAATTTCCTTATATACAAAGTAAGCATGGAACTCCACCATGACAGGAAGAGAGAGGAGGATAGGTTAAGAGATTCAGTAGAGTTTGGAAAGGAATAAAATAAATATTCACAGTTAATCAATTAATATTCATTAAGTGCCTACTATGTGCCAGGAACTGTGTTATATGCTGAGAATTCAAGAAATCAGAGGATAGTCTCAGCCCTCTAGAAGCTCATGACCTACTGGGGAAGGCACAAGGAAACAAATATGTACAAATAAGGTAAATACAGGGTAAATAGGAAATAATTAAAAGTGAGGTTTGAAACTGCATACGAGGAAAACGGAATTTTAACTAGAACATAAAGAAAGCTGGAGAAGATAGTAGGGAGAGATGAGAAAAGGGGGCATTTCAGGCATGGGAAACCACAAGAAAAAAAATGCCTGGAGCTGAAAGAGGGAGTATTCTTGGAAAAGAAAGGAGGCTAGTGTTACTAGAGCAAAGAGTATGTGAATCAAAGTGTAAAAAGATGGAAAAAATGAAAGAATTAGGTTATGAAAGGTTTTGAATGTCAGAGAATTATTCATTTGATTCCAGAGGTGATAGATAGCTATAGGAGTTTACCGAGTAAGAGGAGTGACTGGTCAAAACTACACTTAAGGAAAATAATTTTGGTGACTGAATGAAGGATAGACTTGAAAAATGAAAGCTGATGAGATCACCTACTGAAATTTATAAAGAAGGAGAATAGAAAAAGCTCCCGGATAAAACACTGTGGGAATGCTTTGACTACAGGGAAAAGTTTTTCTGGCTGGATATTCAGCAAATAAAATTGAGAAAAATCTGATAGGTAGTAAAAGAATCAGTAGAAAGAGGTGTCCTGAAAACCTAAAGAAAAGGGAGTGTCCAGGGAGATCAAGAATATCAAAGACTGCAGAGAGGTAGATTTTAAGTCAGATAGTACAAATTTAAGAAGAGTGACAGTTAGAGACAGTGGAAAAATTTATGGTATGGGACTTTTTTTTCAGGAATTTAGTCAGAAAGAGCAGAAGAAATATGGGGTAGCAGATGGAATAGAAAGACCAAGTAAAGCCTTTTAGAAGATGGAGAAGACTTGAACATGTGTGTAAGTAAGGAAAACAATTTTAATGAATCATAAAAGAAATCTATCTGTCAGGAGTACAATTTGTGATTAACATTCTTACCACACACACACACACACACACACACACACACACACATATATGCATATAAAGAGTTAGAATGCAGTATTAGAGAAGATTATTCTGTGCCTCAGTTAAACAAAATAAAACCAGGACTGGCAGCTATTTTAGATAAGAAATAGGAAACAAAGACAAGGCTAGAAAAGATAGAGAAACTGGATTATACTTAAAGGTACTAGAGCTAATGAGGCAAAGTCAACATTAATTATCTTTATCTTATGAAATAGCATCTAATACTTAAAGGATAATATGACTAAAGAATAAGGGAAAATGAGAAAAATAATAATCTTGAAGGTTTACATGTGTTCCTTTCAGACAGACAGATTTAACAGAAAGAAAAGTTTAAAAAATTAAGGATCAGAATAATAGGAAACATTTTAAAAAGAAAAACTCTAATGTTAAAATCAAGAAATTAAAAAATACAAAGAAAATATTGACTAACTTGATCTACATAAGAGAAGAAAATCAAAATGTTAAAATCTGAAATTAAAAAGGTAAAAGCACAACAAATGCAGAAAAAATAATTAAAATCTTCAGAAACTATTTTATATAATAATGTGCTAAAATATTTACCTTCAGTATTACACATATACATATGTGTAGTTGAAACATATTTTATTTTATATGTAATATTTGTGTAATGTAGGGAAATGTTTTAATTTTGTCAAGAAAACCTTAGCTTTGTACAGCAAAAAAATTGTTTAACCTAAAAGTTTATAGTAGAGGTTAGGTCGACCTCTGCAGAAGTCCTATGACTGTAGAGAATGCTTAGATCCCACCTAGGTCTTGGGTCTACCCAATGCTCCTGTTTTGAATTTCCCAAATGTAAATATTTATGCTTACTGATATACATCTCAATAGGCTTTTCCTGGAAACTGCTCTCTTTTCAAAATTGCTTAACTGATACACTGTGCTTCTTGTGCTGGAAATCTGTTCTCAAATCTATAGAATGTAAACCTTTAGGAAACTGCACAGGAAGCCACATCTTTTCTCTCTCTCCTTTATCAAAGAATCAAATTTAATTCTTTCTGAAATTATTTCAGATTTCTGATATTCTAGAAATGTGAGTTATATGAATAGAAAGGATGGAAGAAAAAAAAGGAACGGTTTATTACATGTCTCCTATGTGTTACACACTGTACTAAATGCTTGGCAAATACAATTTTGTTTGATTCTAACAGCAACTCAGGAAGGTAGGTACTATCACCACCTTTTTATAGTGGAGGAAACAAAGGCAGTGAAAGGCTAAGTGACAGGCCTAGTAATTGTCTGAGGTAAATTTAAATTCAGTATCCCTGACTCCAGGGATCCATGCTCTATCTATTACATCACTTAGGTAGCTCAAGGAGACACAGAAAGGGTGAAGACAAATCAATCCCTATGGAGCTATACATGACTGGAAAGAGAATCTACATGTAGTGTAATGAAATGATCCGGGAATTATTACAACACTATGAAAACTAAACCATTGCTAGAAAAGGGTCATTGTATCATGATAGCAGAGTGTCTAAAAGTGAATATAAGTAATAAAATCTTGTAAATTCTTTCTTCCAGCCTTATATGTTACAGGACTTGATGTAAGCAGCAACTAGAATCTGTGAAGATGGTGGAAAAGTTTAGCTTTTATCACTGTAGAAGATAGGTGAAGATTTGCAATTAATTAAGCAAAAAATTATTAAATGACTACTTTAAGTCTGGCACCAAGCTGAGCACTGGGGGAAAACATATAAATTAAAACAGTTCCTACTTTAAAAGCATATCAGGAAAAAGTAATCAAAATAAGAATATAAAAATAAATACAAGTCAGGTAGTTAGGGAGGGAGGAGAATATTATTAGCTGGGGTATCAAGAAAGGATTTGAGTAGAATGTAGTGCTTGAGATGTGTTTTGAAGGAAGAGGTGGATTTTGGGAGGTTAATGTGAGAACTAACTACATTCTACACCTGAGGAATAGACAGGGGTAAGCATGGAGTCTAGAACAAGAGTATAGTGTGTGAAGAACATCATGGCTGGACCACAGATCGTATGGAGGGGAAGAATAGGTAGTGAAGCAGAAAGATATGATGAAGCCAGGCTTGAAATGACAAACAGATGTCCAAATAATTGATTCTAGAGGTAATAGAGAGCCACAAGAGTTGAATGAGTGGAGGAATAACAGATTTGCTTGAAATAGGGTGGTGACTTTATGAGTAGAAAGAAATGAATATGTTCAAGATGTTTGTTGGGTAGACATTAAAATATTTGGCAACTAAGTGGACCTAGAGGGTAAGTGAAATTGAGGAGATGAGAATGTAAGGAACACTGAGAAGAATGTTCAGATATGTAGGAAGAGAACAAGTATAAAAAGAGAAACTCAAAAATAATCATAAAAATTCAAGTAGTATCATTAAAAAAGATGAAGAAAGGGAAGCCCAAAGAACCCAAGTAACTTGATTAAGATCACATATATACCACATCACAAAAATCTCAATATCATAAAAAAAGAGAAACTCAAAAAGGAATGTATTTCCAGGAGCAGAGGGAAGTTAGCTGTATCAAATCCAATACAGAAATTAAAAAGGCTCTGTAGTGATAACTTGGGTATCTAAGAGATCACTGGAAATCAGGATTTTATATGCGTGTGAGCTCAGAAAGCAGATTGCTAAAAGTTGAGGATTGAGATGAAAATATTTGTCAGCTTAAAGAGCATATATAATAGATGACATAGTGATCTTGTTTATTAACGTTCATGTTAATAAACTTTCCATTTAAAAATAGCAAGAGAATATAGTAGAGTATGAGACCTGAATTTAGTATGAGAGTCAAATCTTATAGAATTTCATTATACAAGTTAAATTTTTTTAAGGATATATTAGGTTAAAAACAGACTAAAAATCTTAGTCACTCAAAAGTTTAAGGGTAATTTTATTATTACTATAAAGAAACCTCATACAGCACCAAAAGGGTAGGACAGAAGATTTAGAGTAGAGAAAGGTAAAGGTGAACTAAGCTGGATAGGATAGGAATATTGTAATAAGATGAAGCATAAAGTAACAAAAGTTGAATATATTTGGTAATGATAGGACAAAAAGGAACAGGAAGTAGAAATATACCAACAATGAGTAGGGACAGGGAGAAGTTTGTTGAATCACTCTGAACCAAGATTTTAAACAGAATCTTAATGGAGCTCTGCAGATCTTCCTTGAAGGCAGAGTTCTTTTATTTGACTTCAGAAGTGAGAGAGTGAGAATGAAATTTAAGACGTCTATCCCACATAATTCCTTACTTTAATTAACTGTAGTTATTTTCCCCAAAATTACTTTAATTTACTTTTAATACAATTATTTTTTCATGACACTTCATAGGCATTCAAATTGTATTACAGAACATTTGACAACTTTTTTGCAGCAATTAATTACAAAGATATTTATTTAATTATATTGTATTCAAATACCACATTTCTTTTCTTTCTTTAATTTTTTTTAATTAAAAGAGGACATAGAAGTTTTTTAAGCTTTATATTCTTGTTTTATTCTTTCTCTAAACTCCCTCTAGTGTCCCTATATTAATACTACACAAGAAAGAGTTATCTTTAATGAGTCAAGTAAAGTTTAACTTTTATCAAGAAAACATAATCCTCAGAGTTGTGAACTGATGTCGAGAGCAATCTGAAGCCATGCCCAAAGCATAATTAAATTGGGCTTACTATTTGACCCAGCAATACCACTACTAGGTCTGTATCTCAAAGAGATTACAGATAGAGGAAAAGAACCTACCTGATCAAAAATATTTACAGCAGCTCTCTTTTGTGCTGGCAAAGAACTGGACACAGAAGGGATGCCCAGCAAATGGGAAATGGTTGAACAAGTTGTGGAATATGTTAGTAATGGAATACAATGGAATTGTGCCCTAAGAAATGACAAATCAGATGATCGCAACCTCCCCCAAAAAACCCACCCTGAAACCTGGAAAGACTTACATGAAGTGATCCAAAGTGAATTTAGGATAACCAGGAGAATATTGTACACAGTTAAAAATAATAATGCATGATGGTCAACTATGAATGACAACTATTATCATCAAGGCAAGGCTCCAGGACAACTCCAAGAAACTCATGACAAAAAAAGGATTTCCACTGCCATAGAAGGAACTGAGTCTGAAAGCAAATTGAAACATACCACACTTTACTTTATTTCCTTTGTGAATTTTTGTCTAGTATAAGCAATATATGTCTTCTTTTACAATATGATAAACAGGGAGATATTTTTATATGATAATATATGTACATCCTATAATCCTTCTTGGGGAGGCAAGAGAGGAAGGAGGGAGAGAGAGAGAAACATGGATTTCAAATATCAGAAAATGAATATTAAGAAATTGTATTGACATGTAATCTGGAAAAAATAAAATTTATTTAAAAAAATTTAAAAACTCACTATAAACTACTTCAGATTCATTTTCAGTAACAAGCAAATTACATTAAAAACAGCCCAAAGTTATTTTACATGAAGATTGCTATGCTAATATTTGCCTACTCAGACTTGTGAAACAAATTAAAATGAGCTAGAGAAAGAAATGAGTTTTTTTCAGAAACCTGTTCAGAAAAAGTTATTCTGGAAAACCTTTGTTGATGTGTTTCTGGCAAACTGACTTGATATAATTTAAGTACAAAAATATACTGATAAGCACAAGTGTTGTCTTTTATTTTGGAGTGTAGACAGCAGTTTTTTAATCTCATCTTATTTACCATTCAAAAGTGGAATCAGACCTAATGTCTAGAATGTATTCCTTCTTCATCTGTATCTCTTCATAACTGCAGTTTACAACATGAAGTCTTTGTAGTGGTACAGTCAAAAGAGTATCACATTTATAGAAGAGACCAGGGTTCAAACTCTCTCTACAAAATGGCATTTACGTGATCTTGAGCAAGTACTTGACTTTTTGGGCCTCCATTTCCTCATCTTTGAAATAAGAGAGTTAAACTAGAAAAATCCACATAATCCTACAAAATATATAAAATTTAAATTGACTTTTTATAATTTGTTTTCCCCAAGAAGAATATAAACTCCTTGAGGGAAAAGTACGTTTTATTTTTATCTATATTTCCAGTATGTAGCTAAGTCTATTGATATATAATAGATGCCTAATAAATTCTTATTAAATGGATGAATTTCATATATATATATATATATAGCACTTAAAGGCATCTTCTATATCTAGAACAACTGTTTTACTTTATAGATAAGGAAACTAAAACCATTAGAGGTTTAAATGACTTATCCTAGTTTACATAGGTAGGAAACAGAGGTGTAATTGATATCTCAAGATATATCATTGCAAACTAGCTATCATTCTTCTGTACTATGATGATTCATGTATCACAAAAATGGAACAAGATCTCTGTCTTCTATTGCATATTCCATTTAAGTTAACTCAAGATAATAAAGAATAATCACCCTTCTTGATGAATTATTTTAGTTGTGTCTGATGTCTGATTCTTCATGATCCCATTTGATGTTTTCTTCACAAAGATCCTAGAATGGTTTGCCATTTTTTCCTCTGGCTTATTTGAGATATGATAATATGTAAACCCTGTTAAGTGACTTGTCCAGGGTCACACAGCTAGCAAGAGTCTGAGACCATATTTGAATTCAGGAAGATGAGTCTTCCTGACTCAGACCTAGTACTTAATCCATTGAACCACTCAGCTGCCCCATAATCAACCTACTCAGCAACAAAAGACCTTGGAAGATTCTTAGCCTGGATGAAGAATAGCAAAAGGTCCATCTTCAGAAGAAAAAAATATTTTTATATGAACACTCCTTTTATTATACAAATAGAAGTCTTTTAATAAGATGCATGGTGAATTACCTCCTAAAGTTTCTGAATATCTTTGAAAACAATATTCCTACAACTTTTTTTGCCATTTTAAAGAAGAGTAAAAACATACGAATCTAGAGTTGACTTATGTTTTTCACTTTATGCAAAGGTGAGTTTTGAAGCTATGAACTATATGAGTTTTTCTACCTTAACTCAATAAACATTAGAGCTAAAAATTCTTATGGAATTTGGGTGAAAATCCTTTTAATTACAAATTCCCAGGCAAATGAAATTTCCCATTTCTTACCTTCACCAAGGAATAAAGGTAAATATTCAGGAGTCAAAATACCAGAAGTGTCTAAAAGATGTTGGCCATTTTTGTGCTATCCACTGAAAATATTTCACACAGATTGCAATCCCATTATCCTTTAGAAGAGATTAAAATAGACACTTAAAGACTGAAAGGGACTTGAGAACTTATCTACTTCAAATCCCTCATTAAATAAATGAGGAGGCTAAAAGTCAAAATGGTAAAACTATGGAATTAAGTTTAAAAACAAAAAAGGATGGGGCATAGCTGAATGACTCAGTGGATTGAGAGCCAGGCCTACAAATGGGAGGTCCTAAATTCAAATCTGGCCTCAGACACTTCCTAGCTGTGTGCCCCTGGTTGAGTTACTTATGCCCTATTATCTAGTCTTTACTATTCTTATACCTTGGGAACAATATACAATATTATTTCTAGGGCAGAAGGTAAGGGATTTTAGTTTTATAAAAAGGAATATTAGATACTTTATATGTAATCTGAAAATATTTAATGAAATAAAATATACTTTATATTAATAATAAAATAACAAAAATTAAAAATTTAAAAAATTTAAAAATATTATTATAAAAGTATTGGATGACAGAGCCAAGTCTTGACCTTTGTTTTGTTTCATTTTGTTTCTTGGACTCTAAGCAAAGTGCTCTTGCTGTTATAATGTTATGCCTTTTCTAAGACAAAAACTTTAAAAATTAAACATCCAGAGCTAGAGATAGAAAATTCTAAAATTAGGCTTTGTGTCAGTCATTGGAGATTTCTTTTAAAATGATTGAATTTTCATGGAATTTTGCACTTCTTTTGGGGAACATATATTAAAAGCCTTCCCCCCCACTCCATACACACATAGGTTATTCTGTTCTAGCTTCTTATGCTAATTTTAATAGGTAAAGCTTTGTTCTAGCTACTATTCATATATGCATGCAGCTGTTTTTAGTTCATTACAAGAAGCCTACAGAGAGTGGCACTGTTTTGCAGAGAATATTTAGTCTTCAACAAGAAAACTGCTATAAGTATACCATTTTGTTTACTTTGTACAACAAAGAATATAAATTATATAAACAATATACACCTTGAAATAAAAGGGCTAAAATATTTTAGCTGCTTTATCCAAAGTAACTTCCATAAAACTAGGCAATAATTAGGTTGTCAGCACTTGTCCAAATATATCATCATATGTTAATACAAGACTCTTTGATGATGGTCTATAAATGCCCTACAACTGTGAATCAGGGAAAAGGATTCACAGATTTGTGTTAGAAAATTAATTTCAAAACATGTAATCCACTGGTACATAGATGACTACTAACAAGACATTGTGACAATATTCAAGCATTTGCTGAGCACCTAGGACAGAGATATAGAATAGGTGTTTAAAAGTTTTTATTAATTTAATCTCACCAGAAATCACATAAGGGCTATTTGGGGGGCAGCTGGGTAACTCAGTGGATTGAGAGCCAGGCCTAGAGACGGGAGGTCCTAGGTTCAAATCCGGCCTCAGACACTTCCCAACTGTGTGACCCTGGGCAAGTCACTTGACCCCCATTGGCCACCCTTACCACTCTTCCACCTGTAAGTCAATACACAGAAGTTAAGGGTTTAAAAAAAACAAACAAACATGAGGGCTATTTGATTTCTTTTGATTTCTTTACCTCAGCCAGACTTGGCAAACTGTTCTAAAATTCATGGGCACCCAGGCAAACTGAAGTAAAGAACAGGCAGTGAAACAAGGAAGAAGAAATGTTTTTCTCAATGGGAGAAAAAATTTGAGTATATTACTGATTCATAGATTTCTTATGGCACTTAGAACATTCTATCTCAGACTGTATTTATTTTAAGTGATCTACCAGTTGTAAACTACTTGAGAAGAAAGACAATGACTTATTTATTTTTGTTGTCACTGATAGTTGCCTACCACTGTGCCTGGGTATAGAACAGTGGTTCCCAAACTTTTTTTGGCCTACAACCTCCTTTCCAGAAAAAATATTACTTAGAGTCCCCTGGAAATTATGAAACTATTTATTGAACTCAGAATAGAATGTAATACAAAAAAAGTGTGGCCATCACTGCTCTTCTGGATCACTGCAGCACCCACCAGGGGGCAGTAGCACCCACTTTGGGAATCACTGGTATAGAAGATAGTGATACGTATAGGAACTGGACCCATAATTTCAATGGTTAATTGTAACCTCTTGGGATATAAAACATCCCTCAACTAATGCAAGTCAGTCACTTCTATGTAACCTATCATCTGAGTACTGAGAGATTTAGTAATGTATCTTTAGCAATTATCAGTGACTGTTAAAAGGACAAGGTATGAAAAGAGACTTTCTAATATAAGATATACCTTTAGAAAAATAATTATTTCTTTTTAGAATTTCCTTATAAAATAGGAATTAGGAACAAAATCAATTAAATAATAATTTTTAATGCATACAAATAAAATTTCTGAATTCTAAATATGGAAGAACATCTCAAAAATAAAATTGACTAACAATTCCAAATACTATGTTTAAGGCTATTTAATGGTCTGTCCTGTGTTGCTTAATATTTATAATTGAAATATCTTACTATTCCCATGCCACTATCTTCACAATCTCCTTTTTCAACAATTTCTTTAATGCTGACTTTATTTTTAAGTTTCATTCTGCTCTTATTTTTATGGATTTTTATTTATACCAGCCTCCTTTCATAAAAAGTTAGACACAATATATGAAATTTAATTGACTTATCACCTCAATTATGTAAAATTATGCTTGGTGGTGCATAGTTCTTATGTAAATATGGAGTATTTAAATACATTAACTGGGAGTTTAAGTGGAGAATTTATAGGAGATATAGATTAAAAGTTCCTTTCCAGGGTTCCATTGAACTCCAGGTAATGATTAAAAAAAAATTAAAACAAAAAACAAATCATGAGAAAATATTTGGAGGTATTTTCCCCCCATGTTTATAGATAAAGGGAATAACCATAAAGTGAAACTAAATATCCTTGAAGTATTTATTTATGCATATGGGCTAGAAAAATAGAGAGGCAATGAAAATACAATGCTGACTAAATGAAGTTACAGATTAGTTAAAAATTTATTTTGCCCCTCAATTTGGTAGAACTTAGAGTCATAATGTTACTAATATATTTAATAATGTGTCAGATCAACCATTCAACTGTACCCACTGGGAAATAAGGTAAATAGGTTTATATGGAAGAAGCTAATGGCATAGTTGAGAAAAGCAGAATAATAAGTATCTTCAAATAGTAGTTTAATGATTCTGACCAATTAAAAATATCCATGGTAGGCCTCATATCTAGCTCATTCGGGAAATGTCTAATAAAAATGTCAAGTATATATCATGAAAATTTTAAATAACATTAATAGATCAAAATGCAACTGCACATAAAAGAGAGAGGTAATAAAGTATAAGGCCAAGAATTTCATCACTTTCTTCTTTTATCAATTTGGAATTAAAGCACTGCTATTCCCAAAGTCACTTAGCAATTCCAATGCTTATACTATTCCTATTAAGGAAATCTCTAGAATTTAATGCTTTCTAATTTGGATATAGCAATTCATTTGAGGACAATGTAAGTATATTATTAAGATTCTTTGTTATCAAGAAAATTCTTATTAGAAGTTTGATTTAATTATAATCATGAGTAAAGTTAGGCATCCACCAAAGTTCTGTCTTAGGTTCTTTCCATTTTCACTCTCCATTCACCCTCCTAGTAACATCTACTAAATACAAGAATCTCAGATCAATATTCCCATCAATAATTTCTCTTCAGAATTCTAGCCCAACATTGCCCAATGCATCCTGGATATTTCTATTAGTTTGCTCAGTGGCATCTCAAAATTCAGCAAATATAAACTTAATGTAAAAAATGGGATATTTCAATCTTTATTCAGAATTTTAAAGACAGCAAATGAGTATATATGGATTTGTTTGAAGGGTTTGTGAATTTGTTTTAAGTAGGAGAAAAAGCATGATCTCTTGGCTGAGGAGTACAAGTGATTACTTATGACAGAGAAAAGACAGACTGTTCAATTATCTTTTTGCTTTGGAATGAAAAGGCAGAAGAAAAAAGTTCATACCAAAGATAAAAAGGAGAGAGTAAGAGATCTTAACTTATTTATGATGTGTTCAAGTCACAAAATCCAGATAAACTACATTCTTGAGTACTGAAGAAACTGTCAGACATGTCTGGCAAATCATAACAAATGATCTCCAAATGAAAAAGGAGAATAGAAGAGATATTCTAGGATTGAGGAAAGGCAAGTAATCTCATTTTCAAAATAGGCAAAAAAGAATGCAATCTGCAAACTATGGTTTAGTGAATTAGATTTTGATCCCTGGATTATTAAAAAGACAGTTAATAAACATCAAGAGAAGGAAATAATGATTGCTAACTTGCCTGGTTTATTGAAGAATAGGTCCTACTAGACAAACATAATCCTTTTTGACAGTGACAGTAGACTGGTAGATCAGGGGAATGCTAAAGATGTTTATCTTGTTTTTACAAGATATCTAATAATGCCTCTCCTGATGTCACTAGAGGAAAATGGAGAGATATAGGTTAGAATAGAGAACTATTGATGAATTTGAAATGGTTAACAATGGCTGACTCTAAAGAATAGAATGTTAATTAATGCTGCATTATCAGAATGAAAGAGGGTTTCCAGTGAGTTTTAGTTCCAAGACTTTTCATTTGGTCCTATTATGTATAATATTTTTATGAGTAAGTTCAGTAAAAACAAAGAGGGAAAGATAATCAAATCCACAAAATGATATAAAGACAGTGGAGAGTGAGGGAATCCCTTAGATACTAAAAATATTATATAATAATCTTAGGATTCAAAAATAACATGTAAGGATATTAGAAACCACAAAGAACCTGGGGTCATAGTATGTGAGTTTAAATCTCAACTTCTACACTTAGGACATTGTTTAAATTACTTAGCACCTCATGGCCCATAGTCACTTGATTGAGAATATGTAGAGGAGTAAAATATAAAAAGATTGGAAAATTAGGAAGGAGGTAATATGAGGACTTGAAGCCAAAGAAAGGGATTTTATATTTGATCCTGAACATAATAAAGAGCTATTACAGTTACATTTTTAGAACATTACCTGATGGGAGAGAAGTAAAGTAAGGAATACATGAAGAAGAAAATTACAATAGTCTAAGTATGAGGTAATGAAGGCTTGCATCAAGGTGGTGGCATTGTCAGAGGTGAGAAAAGGACATATACGATTAACATAAATTCTTAATTTTCCTTCATAAATTAACTTCACAATTTGGGAAAGATGTAGCTTTCAACAATCCATTTTTAAAAGTTTTGGGCATTTTAATGGACTGCAATATAATTAATGTCATGGTATGGTAGACCAAAACATGATTACAGTCTTCGGCTATGCTAAGTAAGGCACAGAACCAGGACACGGGAAGTGATAGTTCCAGTATACTCTTCTCTAGTTAGCTAACATCTACTGGACTGTTTAGTTTGAGGTGCCATATATTAAGGAGAACAGTGATAAGTTTGAGAAGTCAGAGGAGGACAAGAAAAATGGCCAAAATCTCAATATTATTCCATAGTGTAGGTCTTCTTAACCAGAACTCTATAAATATTTATTAAATTGATAACTATATTTCATCATAATTGGATTCCTTTGTAATTCTATATATTTTATTTTATGCTTTTAAAATGTTATTTTGAAAGGGGGTCCATAGACTTCACAAAATTGTCAAAGAGGTCCTTCACACAAAAATGGTTCTGAACCCTTGCTGCATTGGTATAAACCTGAAGAAGCTCTGAGGTGTGTCTTTGTGAAGGTGAGAGGAATGGAGCAGCAGGCTGGTTTTCTTTAGATATTTGAAAGGATCTCATGAAGAGAAGTAATTTGATATTTTATGCTTGAGTTTAGAGGGTAGACCTAGGCACAATAAGCAGGAGTTTCAAAGATAAATTTAGGAACATGTATGGAAAAACCTTCAAATTTGTCTTAGGTATTTCATAAATGCTTAAGAGAGGTTGTTTTGCATAGTGGGTAAGGAACTAGCTTCAGTTAAGGAGACCTGGATTCAAATCTTGCTTCATCTACACTGACTGTATGATTCTGGGCAAGCCTTATAATATCTTGGTGCTATAGGACACTTCAAGACTATAGGATTTGGAACAGGTACTGCTGATTGGCAATGATGACAGAAGTTTCTTTATCAGGAATCCTACACTAAGGAAATTACAGTTGTGGGGAAAAAATGAATGTTTATTGCATTTGTCGGTTTAATTTATTCCTTCTGATTCAATTCTATCAATTAATTTTAAAACAATTTTTAAACTGTAGTAGAGACTTTCCCCCCATAAACACAAAAATAATGCTTGAGTTTTTCTTTTCTAAATCTTAGATTCATTTCCCATTTTGATAAAATCAACTAGCATTTATTACTATAAATGTTTTTCAAATGCCTATATCTCTCCAAGTTAAGTGACTGAATTATTACAATACTGTTTATTCTCCCTACAAAGAAATTCCTTAGTATCAATGAGACTTCCAAATAATCAAGGCTTTGAAGACAAATTTTTTTTTCCTTGCAAGGTCATTGACAAAGGGTTTACATTGTTATACCTCACTTCCATTAAAAGTCCAACATGTAGGATTATATTCTTGCAAATAAAATTTCCTGAATTATGGGAATAAGAATATAATAAAAACAAAGAATGGAGAGAATATAGGGTAGCATTACAGGGTATTATACAGAAAATATAACAGATTTGTTTCTGGGCTATGCTCAATTGCCCCTAAGTGAGTATTTCACTTAAAACTATGCATAATTTAATGAATGAATTTTCCATTTAAGGAAAATATAGCTGTCTTCTTCAGAGAATTACAGAGGCACCACAAGATTTTTAATGTATAGAATCCACAATACACGTCATACATAACAAATTTGAAGGGCAAAGGGAAGCTAGTATGAATCAAATAACATCTGGTTATCATATTTGCTGCATTAGATTGTTCATAAAAACATTTGCTTAATATTTTACTCAACTTTCATGCTCAGACTACAAAATATCTATTGGGAAAGGTTATGACAATGGTCTTAATGAAAATTCTCTTATATACCTTTGTAATTTGCTATCACATAGCTGAAAGATTATTCAAGGGTGAGATGTAAAATAAGAGGTTATTTTCTAACTTTTGCCAGTGCCAGCCGTTACATTTTGAACAAGATACAATACCACTGAGTCTTATTTTCTCTTCAGTAAAATGTGCATAATAATAATCTCTGTACTGGCTGTATAGTTGCTAAGATCAACTAGATTATGCATGTGGAAAATCTTTGTGAACTATAAAACATTACCCCCATATACTAATACACATGATGTACATAGAAATTTTGGCTCATATTAATTAAAGTATTTATTTGTATATATTTTCATCAATTAATAAAATGTGTTATGTTTCACTAGAAGATTTTACATTGGGAAATATTCATAAAGCAAATGTTCAAGAAATATTGTGGTCTGTTTTAGCAGCATGTTTCCTCATCTATAAAAGTGGTTCTGTCACAACAGATCCAGCATTCCTTACTCCTTAACAAAATTTCCTTAATATTTCAATATATAAACTATAGCTTCCATTAAGAAGTACCTAAGAAGTAAGGCATGAAGAAAAATGTGAAAATCTACAGGATTATTAAAATATGATGAAGAGAAAAGAAATGTGTCTTGGTTTATGACAGTTATCCCATTTGTACATACAAGCCTTGGCGTGGAAGAAGAAAAGGAAAGTCCCTTGGGCTGTATAGTTTCCCAAAAGTGGGAACTACTTCATTGGAAATTATTGTTATTTAAATAGACTTTAGTCAAGAAATATATATGCATTAATAAAATCACTCACTTTTTATGGTTCACAAAGCTTTGTTCTCAGTAGTCTTGAATTATAGACAGAACTAAGGACTAAATTGTGATTTTAGTGGCATAGGAAATTCTTGGGTAACCAACATAGACTGCCATATACTGTGCAATAAATAATTTCAGAGAATGGGTAAAGTGCTGAAAAATAAAGTGACTTGTCCTGCTTCACACTCATAATACATCTTAGATGCAGTACTTGAACCAAAAACGCCTGCATTTAAGGTCACCTCTTTAGCCAGTATACCACACTGCTTTGTTGTGAGGTAGATAGCTAACACTGACACAGTACTTAAAGGAACATTGGAAGAGACTTAGAAGTTATTCACTTCTGCCTTTTTAAAAAATTTAATCCATTGGTTCATTTTTTAAAATTTAGAATATTTTTCCATGATTCCATGATTCATGATTTTTCCCACCTCTCTTCATCCCCCCTCCCAGAGCTGACAAGCAATTCCACTGAATTCTACATGTATCATTGTTCAAAACTTATTTCCATTTTACTCATATTTGCGGTAGAGTGATCTTTTAACATCAAAACTCTAACCATATCCCCTTTGAACCACGAGATTGATCATATGTTTTTCTTCTATGTTTCTACTCCCAAAGTTCTTTCTCTGGATGTGGAGAGTGTTCTTTCTCATAACTTCCTCAGGATTGTCTTGGATGATTGCATCGCTGCTAATAGAAAAACTCTATTACATTCTTTTGTGCCACAGTGTATCTGTTTCTTTGTACAATGGTCTCCTGGCTCTGCTCCTTTCACTCTGCATCAATTCCTGGAGGTCATTCCAGTTCACATGGAATTCCTCCAGTTCATTATTCCTGTTAGCACAAAAGTACTCTATCACATCAGATGCCACAATTTGTTCAGCCATTCCCCAATTGATGGACTGCCCTCATTTTCCAATTTTTGCCACCAAAAAAAGTACAGATATAAATATTTTTGTACAAGTATTTTTCCTTATTATCTCTTTGGGGGTACAAAGCCAGCAATGGTATGGCTGGATCAAAGAAGTTCTGCTTTCTTTTATAGCCATCCAGATAGAAAACGATATATGAAGTACCAGTGATGCAAGAATTATGTTCCAGAGACCCCTGGGATGAGTGAAAATCCACGAAGTAGCAGTGTTATATTTATTTTATTATTTTATTATTTTATTATTCATATATATTTTAAGGCTTTATAAACCTTTCCCACTATCCTATAAACCTTTTCCACACTCTTATTAACCTACAGTCACTGAGCTAATAAGTGTCCAGGATACAGAACACAGTGCTGTGGTTGGTTGCTTTTGAGTCATGATAAATGTAACTCCAAGATACAGAATTAGATATATATATATATTTTTCTAAAAACCTGCAATTCAGGGAAGCTGTGATGAGTGAACTGTAATATAGTGAGGGATGACTATATTCAAAATACCACACTACATTCAAAGATTTATATATGTACTATATCATTTTCAGAGGCAACTAAGTGGTGCTGTGGTTTGAGCACTGGGTCCAGAGTAAGAAAGATTAGAATTCAAGTAAGAGTTCAGATACCTCCCTCTTGTCCTGGGCAAAAAACCAACCATGCCAAGAGCAGTTTCCCTACTTCCTCCCACATCTTATATGAATCCTTTCCTTATTTCCCCAATTCTCATTTCTCTTTGAACCTTTCCCACTCCCAAAAAAGCCATTTAAAAGTTTTCTTTTGTCTATATTTCTATATTTATTTACCTGCTTATATATTGTCTCTGCCCAGTATAATGGAAGTTCACTGAGAGCAGAAAATATTTCTTTTCTGTCCATATTCTCATTTCTTAGCCAGAACTTTATACACAGAATGTGTTCAAGAAGTGATTGTTGATTAACTATATATAAGTGTCAAGACCGTGTTGCATATATTACCTATATTATAACAATTTGAAAAAAGGATTTATTATTGGCTGACTGTCAATGGGTTTGTGGTGGTGATTAGGGATGGGAAGTAGGGGGGAATGCAAATGTTAATTCAGTTTATTTCTATGGTAGAATACTTTTTGACACTGATTCAGTATTGAATTAATCATTATAAAATCAGGCTATTAAATCATTAATCTTATACTTTCTGAATTTATGTAATACATTTCCTAGGGGTTAATATGATGCCAGGCATATGACCAAATTTCAAAAGAATCTGTGACCTCTGATTCAGGAATTACCTCCAGTGTTGCAGTTAGTAACCCATCAATGCTTACTTATTTTATGAGATTATTGTCCATATACTCCCTCAAATTCACCATAGGAATTCTATATAAAATTGGGTAGAAGAAAGAAAGAATTCTAAGCTACTTGCAAGATGTTTTTTTGTTGAACCCAAGCTTTAACTGAAAGCAAAGATTTATCTTTTCAATGTGTAAAGTATTTTTTCATATTGCTATAAGGCAGAGAATCATATAGCATCATTGCCACTGAAGAACTAAATGTGAGTATGATATATGGGATAATGGAAAGGCACATAATGGGTGTGAACAGATTTTAACACATAAATAATGAGTTACATAGAATTGAGACAAAGAGAGGACATTAAAGAATTAATTTACAAAAAATGAAGATGGGTTAGTTATGTGACAAGGATGAGGGATGAGAGGTGAACAGCCAGAATGACCCACTGGTACTTATATGTCAGGAAAAAGTGAGGAAGAGTATGAATACTTACACTAAATAAATAATTTTTCTTCATAAAATTAAAAAAAAACACTTTCAGACAGAGATGGAATGACCACTTTTCAGAGATGCAATAGAGAAAATCCTAGCAATAGGTTAAGAATTGGAATATATTATTTCTAGGGTACCTTTCATCACTAAGATTCTATAACTCTGTAATTAATTTAGTAACAGTCTACTATATATTATTAAAAAGAGAATTGGTTGAGAGACTTCTCTCCAGTGATTCTTTAGGCTCTAGAAATAGAAATTTTGGCTCAGTTATTGATTTCTCCTGTGACTATAAATAGAAAAAACAGTTATCACCTTTTGTCCTTTAGGTTGTTTCCACTTATAGGAACTTGACTAATAATATCACTGATAAAAGAATTGCAGAAGAAACACAAAATGAAAACAATAATTTAGAAGTTGAATGTTTCCATTTCCCTTTGCAATAGCCTTTTGGTTTATGCCCCCTTCTAGAGGATTAGGCACTTTATTCGTTATTGTTTGTGACCAAGAGAGGCATTACTATTATAGTCCTATGTTGACATGCCCCTTTTGAGGTTCTATAGAATAGTTCGAGATGATAATAATCCACCAGGGATGAATATTTGCAGTATGTTGGGAGCATAAATTATATTTATCACCACTTTTTTCTTCCTTTCCCAATCTCAAATAATTTAAAAAAATAAATGGCTTCTCATCCTCACTTTTTTTGTCCTTTGTTCTCCAAGAAAACCAATGATATCACAGAGTAATGTTTTAATATGCATATTAATTGGATTAAAGGGAGGCAGAGTTATAGAAAGTCATCAATTTCACTCTCTTCTAAAGTCATTAAAGTCCAGTGACAAGACAAAAATCAAGACAAGTGATGATGACCCAGGATGTAGAAGATAACCTTGGAACCTTTGATTCCTCACCAAGCTCCAAGCACTCTAAAGCCCCTGCTTTTAGCTGCCTTCATGACCTATTGGAATAAATTATTCCAATCTGCCCATTCCACTAGGGAAAGTCTTTGCATTCTTGGAGTAGATATTCTCCTACCTCTTCAACAGGTTTGAATCCTGTTAGTTACCCTCAACCTACTTTAGCCTGTCAGTTGAGATGGTTTTACTACAGCTTCTTTGCCCCACAAGAGAGAGTTGGATGATAGGTGGAAGCCAAAGGTGATTGAGCAAAACTTAAAAGGGCTTGGCAAACCCATCACTGTTACCACAACAACAAATTACAATGCATTCTGAAGTGAAGCAGAATAAGTTTATTCCCTATCCAGTGTTAGAGACTTCAAATACTTCAAAATCACCATCATATACCCTATCCCAACCTTGTCTGTATTTTCATATAGAGAGATTTCACATGAGAAAAAATGAGTGTCAGAATAGATTTCAAATACCACTATTACCCAGCTATGTTTTTGACTCTCTGGACTTTTCCATCACTGTCCCAACTCCCTTCTTATCCTAGAAATGCCTCCACCTCCAAGCACCTTCCTCTGAGTGGTAAGTTACTGCCTTACTGCCAAAACCTCCAAGTGAGAAGGTATCCATGCAACACCTCCTATTAATCCTCTTCATTCATCACACCTTTATACCTTGCCCTGGCATGGGCACCTAACCACTCCTCCCCCACCTCAGTTTTCAGCTCCCTCTTATGTGTTCATCACCCCTATTAGAATATAAGCTTCTGAGATATCATGTGGCATGCTGGAAGCTTAGAAGATAGAGTAAGGGATGCTTAGCTTACACAAACTTTCCAAAAACACAAAAATAGAAAACAAAACACCACAAAACAAAGGAAGTCAGAGAAGATATGCTTCATTGTCATGAGAAAGGATAGTAGCCCAGGGAGTATGGCATACGGGAAATCAACAGAACTCAGACAAGTCCTACCTCTACCAAATAGCCTAAGGCAAAGAAATGGCAGATGGGGAGTAGCTCAACAACAGCCCTGCCACTTCTATGTCATTTGAAGTAATAAAAGAGCAGAATGGGGGAATAGCCCAACACTTTGGCAAACAACCTGAGGCAATGAGACTGAAGACTGAAGTATTTCTTTTATATAGACTGAAGAAAGAAGAGTGGAGCAGCTCAAAGGACTAATGAGATGAAATGGCCATTGACCCAATTCATTTCTACCTGATCTGAGGTAAGGAAAGGGCAGAAGGGTGGCAGCCCAAAGTGCTTGAAAATGGTTTGAGGCAACAAAATAGCAAAGCTCGGCACAGGCCACATGCCCTGAGGAAATGAATAGAGAGAAGGAGAAACAGCCCAGCTTAGAAAATGACAGAGAACCCAACAACAAGGAGGGTAAAATCCAGATGGACAAAACAGCTACAAGCCTCCCCACAAGATAGCTGAGTCATCCTCTTGAAGTGCATGCTGAGGGACCCAAACACAACTGGGCCTACCCTAAGCTACACGGAAGCTATACAGAAATCTTGGAACAGCACTCTCTCTACACCAGGAGCAGAGCAGAAATTTAAACAGATAAACAAGGTATCAAGGGAGGAAATAACTAGAAAAATGAGCAAGAGACAAAGAAAAAAACCCAACCTTATAGAGTTACTTTAGTCACAGGAAAGACCAAAATATAAACTAAGAAGAGGACAACAGTGGCAAAAAAAGAAACATATGAATTCCTAGAGGAAAGCAGGAAAGGACATCAGGACCTAAAAGAACTCTTGGAAAAATCTGAAAAGAAGTTAAAAAATTAAACAGTAAAAGAAATGACAGAAAGAATCGACAACTTGGAATTTAGAATGAGCCAAAGGGAAATGGACGGGAAAAAATAAAGAAAAGAAACACTGGCCAAAAACAATTCCCTAAAGACCAGAATGGGTCAAATGGAAATGGAGGTGGGGGGAGAGGGGGAGCCTCCTGAAGAAAATGGCTTCCTAAAGAAAAGAACAGGCCAAATGGAAAAGGAAAAACAAAAGCTCAAGGAAAATAATGCCTCCCTAAAAACTAGGATTGAGCAAATGGAAGCTAATGAGTCTATGAGCCATTAGGATACATTAAGACAACATCAAAAGAATGAAAAAAATAGAAGAAAATCTGTAATACCCCAATAAAAAAAAAAGTGACATGGAAAGTAGATCCAGGAAAGATAGTCTAAGAATTATTGGAATACTTGAAAAATTTTCCTAAAAAAAGAGAGCCTGGACACCATAGTATAAGAAACCATGAAGGGAAACTACTCTTATATCCTCAAAGAGGAGGGGGAAATAGAAGTTGAAAGAATTTTCTAATCACAACCTGAAAGAGACCCTGAGATAAAATATTCCAGGAATATTATAGCAAAATTTAAAAACTACTAGGCCAAGGAAAAATTCCTGCAAGCAGTGAAAAGAAAATAATTCAAATAATGTGGAGCTAGAGTCAGGATTATACAAGGCCTTGTTGTTTCTACATTAAAGGACTAGAAAGAATGGAATATGATATTTTGAAAGGCAAAATATATAGATCTACAAACAAGAATCATATACCTAGAAAAACTAACAATAATCCTCCAGGGGGGAAAATGATGTTTACAATGAAATAGAGGACTTCCAGGTATTCCTGACTAAAAAATATACAAACAAACAAAACACCACTGCTGAAAAAAAAAATTCAATGAGTAAATTTTGTGTAAATAGAATTAGCTCGATCCCATTAATAGTCAAAAATCTACTCAACCCAGGCGTGCTAATGATGTCACTCTCACCTCCCTTAGTGGGGAGGGGAGACGAGTTACCCACACGTGACAATAAGTAACAAATCAAGAATAAGGGACTGCCCTTTGGGCAGTCCAAATCAATGTAGAAACTGCCATTTGTCCATTTGAATTAGAGGTGGACCACAGGAAGTGATGAAAGACACGATCTCTTTAAGTAAGTTAGTGAACTTCCTGTGGGGGCAGTTGTCCTCTAGAACTGGAAGAAGCATCTCCTGAGACCACAGACAGATTATGCTCTATATTGTCACGTGGGTAAGTTAGGCTGACTTTCTTGGCCTAGCTGGGCCAATTCTAAACTGCCTATCTGGCTGTTGGGCCCTGTGGCTTACAGCTTCATTATTAAGCTTTATAACCTTCTTCTCTCTCAGTCTAGGCCTTTGGCCTGGACTAGCCTCTACTTTTCTCTTTATTCCTACTTTTACCTACCGATTGTAAATAAACTCTTCAACCTGATGCTGACTCGGGTCTGATTTAATTACGGAATCAACCTAAATTGTTGATTCCTGGTGGCCACATATTTTAATATATATCTATAAATACCTAAATTTTATTCCTTACAATTTGCCACACAAGAGAAGCATAAAGAGATAAAAAGAAAACTGAAAACTTAAAGATTTCAATAATGTTGAATTAAGTACATGTGAGGAAGGTGATAAGTTACTTAAGATATCTATGCTACTTGTGGTACTTAAGGTAGTTAAAGTATTCGAGATACCTAAAGTATTTAAGATACTCAAGAATTATATCACTATCAGGACAATAAGAAAGAGTATACATAAACAGAAAGAAAAGAGCAAACATAATAGGATGGATTATTACTCTCATCTCACCCCCCAAAATATCAAGGGATGGGAAAGAGGAACACATAGGGAGAATAGAAAAGACAAGATAGAAGGGAACAAATTATATTACATTAAAAGGTGCCTAAGAGTCAATGCAGTGAAGGAAAAGATGGGGGATATGGCAGGAAATGTTTGAATTCTGTTCTCATCAGAATTAGCTCAAAGTGAGAATGATACTCACACTCAGGCAGCTATTGAAATCTACTATACAGAATTAGAAGGGAACATAAAATAAGAGAAAGGTAGGGTGATAGACAAAAAGGAAGGTAAATTGAAGGATGCAGTGGTCAGAAGTAAAACATTTCTGAACCAGCAAAGGCAGAAAGGAGAGAGAAAGAGAGAGACAGACAGACAGACAGACAGATAGACAGGGGGAAAATTAGGAGGAAATACACAGTTAGTATTTATTTTATTTTTATTTATTTTATTTTATTTTAAACCCTTAACTTCTGTGGATTGACTTATAGGTGGAAGAGTGGTAAGGGTAGGCAATGGGGGTCAAGTGACTTGCCTAGGGTCACACAGCTGGGAAGTGTCTGAGGCCGGATTTGAACCTAGGACCTCCCATCTCTAGGCCTGGCTCTCAATCCACTGAGCTACCCAGCTGCCCCCCACCGTTAGTATTTATAATTGTGAATGTGAATAGGATGAACTCATCCGTAAAATGAAAAAAGACAGCAGAGTGGATTAAGACCCTAAATCCCACAATATGCTGTCTACAAGAAACACATTTAAAGCAGGGAAACACATGGAGAGTAAAAGTAAACGGTTGGAGCTGAATCCGTGATTTATCAGCTAAAGTGAAAAAAGCAGGTGTAGCAAACATGATCTTAGACAAAAGCAAAAGTAGAAATTGATCTAATCAAAAGAGATAAGGAAGAAAATTCCATCTTGATATCTTGATAAAAGAACAATAGATAATGAAACAATATTAATACTAAACATATTCATCAAATGGTATTGCATACAAATTCCTAAAGAAGTTACATCAATTACAGGATAAAATAGACCACAAAACTATAAAAGTAGGGGACCTCAACCTTCCCCTATCAGAAGTAAATAAATCCATTCAAAAAATAACTAAGAAAGAAATTAAGGAAGCAAAGTTAGAAAAATTAGATATGATAGAACTCTAGACAAAACTGAGTATAATAGAGCATAAAAACCTCACATTCAAATTAATAAAAACAGTAATAGTACATCAATATTTTTCAGATCATAATGCAATAATAATTATTCAACAAAGGGCAGAGAAAGACTAAAAATCAATTGGAAACTAAATAATCATCTCCTAAAGAATGAATGGGTGAAAGAACAAATCATAGAAGTGTTGCATAATTTCATTAAGGAGAATGACAATGAGGAGACAACATCCCAAAATTCATGCAATGCAGCCAAAGCTATATTTTGGGGAAAATTTACATATCTCAATAGTTACATCAATAAAACAGAGAAAAGTCAGATCAATGAACTGAGCAGGCAACTAAAGAAGCTAGAAAAAGGACAAATAAAAATTTCCAATTAAACATCAAATTGGAAATCCTACAAATTAAGGAGAGATAAATAAAACTGAAAGTAAGAAAACTATTGAACTAATAAATAATACAAGGAAATTGTTTTATGGGAAATTTAATAAAATAGATAAATAATTGTTAATTTGATTTTAAAAAGAAAAAAGGAAACCAAATTACCAGTATCAAAAATGAAAAAGGTGAATTCACAAGCAATGAAAAAGAAATTAAAGCAACAATTGGGAGTTATTTAACCCAACTATATATCAATAAATCTATCAATTTAAGTGAAATAAGTGAATATGCACAAAAATATAAACTGCCCAAATTAACAAAAGGAAAAATATAATAAAAAACCCCATCATAAAAAAATAAATTAAAGAATCAAAAAATTCTCTAAGAAAGAGGCCCTAGAACCACATCAATTCAAAAGTGAATTCTACCAAACATTTGAATTATAATGAATTAAAATACTACATAAACTATTTGGAAAAAATAAAGCAAAAAGGAATTCTTCCAATTTCCTATGACACAAATATGGCTAATACCTAAGCCAGGAAGAGGTAAAGCAGATTAAAAAAAATGTAGACTAATGTCCTTAATGAATAGTGACGCAAAAATATTTAACTAGGAAGGAGACTACAGCATTGTATCATAAATATCATAGTATGACCAGGAAGATTTTATACCAGGAATTCAGGTATGCTTTAATATCAGGAAGATTATCAGCATAATTAAGCATATCAACAACAAAATGATCAGACACCATATTATTATCTGTTTCAGAAAAGGTATTTGACAAAATACAATACCAATTCTTTATAAAAAATAATTAGAAAAACATGTATCATATGATACCATATAATGACAGAACTGTGTCACAAAACAGTACAGCAATGACAGCACCCAATGTTAGATCTATGTCATAAAATGCCACAGGTATGTCATAAAATGCCATACAATGACACAAAGTGATATAGTTCTGTCACAAACAACACTCAAACGATAGGAAATACCACATAATACACCTGATTCATACAATGACCTACTTGTTTCATGGAAGTCACACTATGACGCATTTACATTACACTATGAAACACATGTGTTGTGCATCAACACATGTCATGTTTGCATAATTTGGTGAAAGGTAACTACACATAAATGCCCTTATCATGCAGTGGCATATCTGTTTCATGCAGCAACACAACAATGACATAAGAAGGCACAACTGTATCATGGTATGTCATACAATGGCAGCTTTCATCACAAACTGACATGCCTGTGTCACTCTAAACTCTATTATAAAATATATAATTAAACTGAGCCCATGTCCTCTCCATGTGAATCAGGGGTGCTATATAAAAGGAAATTTATTTGTAAATTTCTACATTAGTAACCTCTTTCTAAGAGGTGAAAGAAATGATTCAGTGCAGTTATTCTTAATTTAAAAATAAACAAAATCAGAATGGAGTAATAACTTCCAAAATCTCAGGGAAAACATTTTGAGTTAGAGAATTCTTTCACATCATGTCTTAATATAGACAACAGGTTACAAAAATTCTTAAAGCAAATCAATGTTATAACAATAATCAATAACATTTGTAAAGTTCTTATCAGAGTGCCTGAAATATAGTGGAAGCTTAATACCTGCTCTCTTCCCTCTATCTTCTCTTCCCCAACACTAATCCTATAGATCACTATGATGTAATTAAGATGAGCAAGTATGAAGATAAAATATATATAAAGACATTTATTGAATTTTATTAATTATGTTATGAACAATTACAAGTAAAAACCAAAATAAAATAAAATCAAACAGAATTAGAAGAATAAAGTATATTAATTGTGCAATAGAAGAGGGAAAAGGTAATGAGAATAAATTATTTTGATCACATATTTAGAAAGAATAAATGAAATGTTTGGTGATGATACTTTTTGCACTGAAAAGCATTTATTTACATTTGAATCATTGCAAAACCAGTTGAACTAGTTATAAGGCTATTTATTATCTATTTTATAACTCACTAATTTTCAAAAAGACATAGAAGATGTCTTCTAAAGCAATGAAGTATATTATATATACATATGTAATATACTTTTTGTTGCTTATTTAACCATTAGGAAATTCAAATTATATTAAACCAATTGAAGAAAGTTAAAAACAATAATTAACTTACAGAGTAAAACCTATGGAATATCTAACCCAGTATTCTCTCCGTAACAGTGTCACAAAATAACGGATTGTGAAACAATCCTAGTCTAGTTATTAGCCTTTTTTAAATGGTTAGAAATATACCCTTTAACTCTCTCCATATCATGATTGTCTATTTTTGTTTCTTTTCTCCCTATCAGAACTTAATCTCCTTGAGGTAAATTATTATGACTAATATAAACTTTGTATTTCCATCAGTGCTTATCATAGACTTTAGAGCATCCTAAGTGCTAATAATTTTATTACATTGTTTTATTATATTACAAAATACCCTGGTTCCTCATAATAATCCATTATGAATTCATGATCCATATTTAAATCTTTTAAAACATTTTTATGTGTCCATTAACTTGTGTTTTGAACAACCTCATTTTATTTTCATTTTATAGAACAGTCCCCAAAAAGGCTCCTAGTCACATAATTAGTAAAGTCTCTTGATTTCAAATTCAGCTTTCACTTTGCCTTACCCTCCCCACATTCTAATATCTGGTGAAGTTTAGATTCAATGCTTCTAACTTTAATAATTAAAAAAATCTTCCAATTATAATCAATAAAATATGTCTTTAAGATCATTCCTGATTAAGTCTGTATTGGCTGCCAGCTCCACTCGTCTCCTCACATGAGAGTTAACTTTTTACGAAGTTCCTATAGTTCTGAAACATCTTTCATAGGAAAGGAAAAACAAACCTTCCTTGAATTTTGCAAGATCAAATACACGATAGTTTTACATAAGACTAGGGTAATACTTTTCTTTCAGTTTCTAGGAAATACAGTATTGTCATGAAGTCTTGCAAGAAGTAATAGAAGGTAGAGGCAGAATCACTGGCTAAAGAGAATAATGTATGAGAGGTGCTAAATTTCTTTCCTGTGCCATAATATGCCTTGGAGCCAATGTTTGTCCTCATCATATAGTTCACTTTGTTTTATTCTGAAATAGGCTCTTTTTATATGTTATTATTGAAGCATACGTGGTACTTAACATTTTCCTTTTTGATGTCATCTTCCAAATTTATCTTGTAAATATGAAAATATGGCTCATTCTGTACCTCTTGTCCAACACTTCTATGCCAACAAGTGGGAAGCACAATTCATCTCTAATCTTGGTCATCATACTGATCGTTGTTGCAAAGCCTTAATAACGTATTTTCCTTTACATTGCTAGAATTATACATGGCATTATTAATTTTATGTAGTGCTTGGTCATCAAAATTATTTATAAAACTATAAAACTATCTTAAGCCAAAATTGATCAAAGAAGTATACCATTGTCTATAATTCTCCATTCATAGAATCTCTTTTGCTCCTATCTCTAAGTCTGACTTTTTGCAGAAAAGCATTTCCTTCAGCGACATGGTGATCCATTTTTGGAAAGACCCATGATATGAAATCCTATAAAAGGCTTTTGGAAAGCTCAAATAAATTAAATAGCTGAACCTGCAATACTGCTATTACAAATAACGCAGGACAGAGAACAGGTCAAGATAGACTAGCCACTCACTTTATTTTTGGAATGCTTTCTTTCTAAGCCAGTTTCTGATTTTTTTAATAAAAAGAACCACACAAATTCATCATCAAATATCACATCTAAAAGATTAGAATTCTATTATAGTGCTTTGTAGACTCCAGTGTAATGTATAAACCTCCAAAAAGAAGAGAAGTCAGAATGGAACTCAGCATCTACATTGTTGCTCACTCAGCCAGCAAAAAATGATCCTTTATGATATTTTTATGTAGTTCAAAGAAAACTACAGTCTAAGCTCGTAATTGTATGAAAGACAGTAAAATAAAAAGACTGGTTTGTCTGTATTTATATATGTGTGTATGTACATATATATGCATGTATATTTACACATATATGCATACATGCATGTATGTTTTATTTTTGAAGCTTTAACCTAATCTGTTTTTTCAATATCTATTATTACTTCTTTAAAAAAGAACTAAAAACAATTATTGATGTTAAAGATTTTTAGAAAGCATATAGAGTTTATACTTTGGATGGAGGGAAAAATTCAGGTTTTATTCACAAAAGCAATTATAGAATATAATGATTAAGTAAGCAGTTTATCTTTAAAGAAAATATGATGAAAAGAATAATGGAAGATTAAGCATCTAAGTGGCTAACAAACTAACTTTCATCTGAAAGACTGAAGCATAGTCTGACTTGCCAAACAGCTAGGCAGTCAATCAATAAGAATTTATTTGTGCTAAGCACAGGACATATAAAGACAGGCAATAGCATCCCCTGCCTTCAAGAAGCTTCACATGTTCATAACAAATATTCAAAATTGATTTTTTATAATTTTGTGGTTGTACTTTCCATCTAGATTTTTGTAGTCATCATATATATTGTTTTTATTATTCTGCTTTCTTCCTTTTGAATGAGTTAATATAAATCATCTTTGTTTTAATCATGGTAATTTTTTAGTTAAGAATTATTCCCAGGCAAAGCTGAAAATGATATCCATTTTCTTTCTAATTTGTTTATACGACATTTTATATTTAGGTCATTTATCTGGTGTGTGGTATGAATTGTTGGTTGGAACCTTAAATAATGCCAGATTGTTTTCCAGTTTCCTGCTTTCTTTTTTCTTTCTTTTTTTCCCATATAGAATATCTTTATCCCAATAGGTAGAGTTCCTGCATTTATCAAATAATATGCTACTGTTTGATTCCTTCTGGGTCTCATTTATCCAAATGTTTCCATTGATCAGCTTTTCTGCTTTTTTACTAGTGCCTAATAAGTTTGCTGATAATTGCTTTCAATATAGTTTTAAATTTGGGACAGACGAGGTCTCACCTCACTCTATAAAACTCCCTTGAGATTTTTTCATTCTTCCAGAAGAATGTTATTTTGTTATTGTTTTTTCTAATTAAACAACAGTCCTTTGGCAGTTTGATTGGTATAGCACTACTAAATGCCACTTCCAAGTGGTACTTACTAACCATGCCCACACTTCCAGAGCACTGTGCTGACTGGAACTCACACACACCAGACATCCTGAAGGGAAACAAAAACAAAAACCACTCTCTTGGCTTCCTCTACCAGAAGGTCAGTTCACTGGCAAAACACAGAAAATCACACAGAGAATGGAAGACTCCCAAGGATTTAAGATGTTGGCAGTTGCAATGCCTTTCAGGAGCCAGAATCCTACCTGTCTCCTCTCTCTCAAAATTTCCTTCCTCATTCTATGTGTACAGACTAGAATACTGACCAAAATGTTATTGCTTCCTTCTCTTTAGATAAACCACTAAACACAATTCACCTAGGCTTATAAAGACTATAGATTTCATCAAGGCAAAATTCCACAGGCTTACTTTCTGTCCCTGGGACTCAGTTGTGTCATCTTCCCTACTGTGGTAAACCAGAGAAAACCCAATAACTAATGCGTAGCGAGTCTGTTACTTGATTTCTTTGCAAGAATTAAGACTGATTAAGAGTTTTAGTACATGCTTTCAGGATGCCAATTTGCAAAAGGAATAGATGGCAATGTAAATTTTGGGAGATGGAAAAGCATTATTAGTATATATATATATATATATATATAGAAGGGTCACCCCCTCACCAAAAAAATAAATTACTTACTTAACTTTGGAAATATTTTTGTTTTTTCTAAACAAGTTAATACCATTAAAATGTTGAAAAAGTTTAAGGGAGTTACATTGTGTAAGCATGGACTCTGGTCATTTCCTAATCATTTATTCTAAGTAAAATCTTAACTAGGAGATTAATTTGTAATTTGTGTTTGAAACTGCAACTTCGTAGATATATTTTTGGGGATAAATTCAAAGAAGCTTTGAAGTGGACCAAAGTTAACTTTTGTTTAAGTTCCAAGTGGGAGGTAGGGAGGTTAAAATAGTGAATGGAAATGACATGCCTCCTGTGATTTTGGACTTAAAGTTTGAAGTAACCTTTTAGGTTATCTAGATCAACTTGCAAATTTACAGTTTAGAAAAATGAAGCATAAAGAGATTAAACTATTCATAAATGGCTCCTGGCAGACTTTGGGATTGAATACAAGTCTACTGATTTCAAACCTAGCATATTTTCCACTGAATTCTACTACCAAATAAAATGGCATATCAAAGAGAGACCAAAAATGTGTATTCAACACACACACAATATATATACATAGTGTGTGTGCAAATGTGTGTTATATATACACATGTCTGTTAGTACATATATACTTACACATGTGTGTATATGGATGAAGCTAAATTTCCTTATCTCATCTGAGCTGGTTATTTGACAATCATTCAGAGCCCAATTCCAGTGCTGATTGGTTTAAAAGCTTTAACCTGCTCCATTTTTTGGACTTTGACCAGTTTACCCCTCCTCAGATAGTCTCATGCCTCTGCTATTAAGGAATCCTTCTTTCCACACTAGACTTAAGAATAGATATCCAATCTGTTTCAATCCTTTTGGAGCTCCAAATATCCACTTTAAAATCACCAATTTTGGTTTTCCTAGCTGATTACAGGAATACAAGTATTTACCACTAAAACTTTCATATTCATTACAGGAAAGAGGAATACTATTTTAAAAACAGTTTCTTAAAAGAACTAGTAGCCACATTAATAGGAAATGAACAAATTGTTCTAACTCAACCAGAGCCTCAAACTTTTAGTATAATATTTAAGTCATCTTTTATTTGCTATAGAAGTAACCAATTTTAGATATAAAATGTTCCCTTCAACAGTTTGAAATAAGTAGAAGATACCCTTTGAAGAGCATTTACTTAGTTTTATTATGCATATTTTCTAAATTTGAATTTAAAAAATAAATCAATTATTAAAAGAATTCAGACAAAAAAAACAACTTCAGTATTTCTCCCTAAGAATTTTATCATCCCAATTTGATTGAAGAAAAAACCGATGCTCTAGTACTATCAAATAATTTCTAAATAATAATAATAAATATTTAATCACCTAAAATAATCTCTATGACTTAGGTGAGGTGGTTAACTTTCTGTTGTTTCTAGAGATCAGACCCCCCAGAGGGGACAAGCAGAGGCATTACCTTGGTTATACAAATATTCCAGTTGCTGTTTATGTAGAGTTAAATCCATATAGCAAAAATAACACTGGTATTGATCCCTGTCTCTCAGTCTCAGCTGTATTATTCAAGCACTCCTCTCAAATGTGAATATCTCAAAAATGTCAATAACTTGCCTTGTCTCAATTGACAGCAGCATTGAATAAAAGCAATTTCAAGGATCCATCAGCAGCGTTCCTGTCCAATGGCCAAGCACAGTGACTGTATCTCTTCACAGCTTCTATTGTTTAGTCACAGCTGAAAAAGAAAAAGAGTGGGCCATTGGTAAAGGGTCCTCAACCTTTCCCTTTTGCCTCAAACCTCTTATCCCTGAATTTTCACTTTCCCTTGATCAAAACAGAAAACCAGGATTAGTCATTTACAAATGTTTATTTATTGATTACAACTCAATGAAAAATGAGTGTCATTAAAGATATTTTCATTTCAAGCTTCTTACTGCTCAATGTGAAATGAAAGGCTTTATTCTGTTAAAGAATTTCCAAGTACCTGAAGGTAAGTAGGCACATATTTGTAAGGGGCCAGAAAGATCTTTCTTTGTCATGAAACCACACCTTAAGATAAACTTGATTGAGTCCCATTAAGTCTTTAGAAGCCAGGGTTAAGTGTTGAAAACAAAGAAGAATATATCCTTTTTTCCCATTGGCAGGGAATCCAGAGACAGAGTATCAAGGACAAATAATATCAAGAAGGCAGGAGTTACTGTATTATGAGTACTCAGAGAAGAATGAAGTATAAGAAGTTTGGAAAGGTAGAAAATGAGAGATTGTAAAGGGTTTTAAAAGGCAGATGATTTTATATTTGATCCCAGAAGTGATAAAGTTATTAAAATTCATTGACTAGGAAGTGATCATCAAACTTTCAATTCAGGAAGATCACTTTTAGAGCTGAGTGTGGGTTGGATTGGAATGAGGAGAGAACTGAGGCACAGAGACCAAACAGAATACTATTATAGTAATTCAGACATGAGGAAATTAAGAACCTGAACTACAGTGGGTGATTGGCATTTTCAGGCAAAGAGATATATCCAAGAGTTGTTATGAAAGCAGACATGGCAAGAATAGACCAAAGATTGGATACGTGGAGTGAGATTTCAAGACAAATTATCCCCCCATCTGAAGACTGCCTCTCTCCAGTTTAGTCAGAGAATATATCCAATCTCTTTCCACGTGATAATCCTTGAAATATTTGAAGAGAGCTATGAGAAAGTTATATGATGAGCATTAAATAATACATGGCATCAGGAAAAACTATGGGACACTTACCACTCTTCTGCCTTGGAACCAATACACAGTATTGATTCCAAGACTGAAGGTAAGGGTTTAAAAAACAAAAACAAACAAACAAACAAAAAAACTATGGGTAATCTGATTGAAGGTAATGAAGAGATAACAACTTGAAAAAATTGTTTATGTTAAGTTTAATTCATTTAGATTAATTGCAAACACTTTATGTTTAATTATTATGTGGCTCTATAATGGTTAGAACTGACATTTATATAGAGCTTCAAAGTTTATGGCAGGCTTTGCATACAAACCTTATCTTACAAAGATTACATGATACAAAGGGACATAGTTTCCCAGGTATCAGAAAACTATTTCTTTATTTTTTTTCAGAAGACTATTTCTAACCCTTGATCTGACACTAACTAGATGACCTTTTGCAAATTACAATCTCCCTGGGAATCAGTTTCTTTAACTGAAAAATAAATGGTTGGCATACATCATCTCTAAAGACTTTTTAAGTTAAAAATTCCATGAGTAGTTGTTTTTCTGATATACACTTTAACAGGTAGGCATTTCATGAATCATTATTGGTAGTAGTAATGATTACTCATCTATGAAGCAATTTGTGTTTTACAGTTATTAATTCTGCTTAGGCACATCTTAGGATCTTTTTAGCATGTTGCTTATACAGTAGAGTTATCTGCTTGACACTTAAAAATAGAAAAAAAAAACATTATTCCTCAACAATGCCTGATATAAACATTCTCTAGGAGTTTAGGCCCTAATCTCTACTCTTCCAGGGCTATAAAAGGCTTTATGCACTATTTTTGATATTTCTGCATATAGAAGTACATTCTTTAAATATATATGCATATATATGTAAATATACACATTTGGCTTTCTATGGTTTTAGTCTTTGTCAAAAACAGATGACAGAATAGATTCTCTGGTGAGGGAAGAGATTAAAAAGTTGTTTTTTTTCTGAAAAGAATGATTTGCAAAATAATAATAATAATAACAATAATAATGGTTTATTTTGTTTTATACAACAGCATGTGTCATAAATTCTGACATTTCTTTTGTGTAGTTTTATTTACCCAAGAATGAAAAATAAATTGAATGGTAAAGATGTTAATGGAGTAAAAAATATGACAAAAGACATTTTAAGCATAATTGATATCTTAACCTCTAAAAGAACGAAGAAAAACTTTTAGTAATCTGTGGAATATTTCAATATTCAACTATAGTTAGCATATTAGAGTCTTTCACTATATACTTATCTTCTCATATCACAGAGACTCTTTTTAAAATTGGCTAAAGAAGCATTTTTACTTGGGTTTAACAATGAACCAAATATTAAGGGAATAGTATATAACTTTCCTTTTATACTTTTGTTGGGGTTGATTTTTTTTAATCCTTTGCTTCTATCTTAGAAAGAGTGGTAAGGGCTAGGCAATGGAAGTGGGTTGACTTAGCTACAGATATCCCAACTGGTTTAAAAAGTCCCATGATCATTCTTCTTATTAAGCATAACAAATTGTAAGAAGACTTTTTAGTCTCAAAATTTTATTTTGACCTATTTAAAATTTAGCTTTATTAACCCTTACTTTGACCTGAGACCACTGAGGCTGCCTTTTTCTGCTGCCTCAGATTCCTCTTCCTTTTGGTTGGCTACATTACCATGATACACAAGGAGGTCTCTTTGTCTTTGGCTAGAGATATTATCTGACAGCCAGGTTTTTAATCCTATCTACTGAGTGAACAGCCTGTCTCTTCCTCTCACCCTTCATCATATCAGCTTTTTCCATTACTGATCTGACTTTTCCATGTGGATCTAATCCTCACAATTTGCTCACAAAGTACAGTACATAGGAATCTGAATTTGGAGTCAACAAGCATTTAGTAACTTTAGACTCTGCACCAAGCTCTGTACTAAGCCTTGGAATGCAAAGAAAGGTAAAAAACAGTTCATTCTCTCAAGAAACTCACAGTTTAATGGGAGAGACAATATAGAAACTGGGCATAAAGTAGATATAGAAAGGATAAAATGGAGATAAATTTGGAGAGGAGGCCTAAAAGATGATAGGAAAGGCTTCTGGAAGACTGCATCCTGCCCCTGCCATTTAGTACTTGTGTCCCTTAAATCAGCCACTTAACCTGTATGGGCTTCAGTTTCATCACCTCTAAAATCAGGATTGGATCAGGTTGCCTCTACAATCACTTCCTTCTACAAATCCTATGAAATATTGCATTTTAATAATATAGTAAGAAATATGTTGTTATAGCAAAAATATCAGGGAAAGCACTGGACCTGGAACTTCCTAAGTGAAGGTTAGCTCTCTACTACCCTATATTGCCTCTCCTTTGTGCTATAGGAAATTAATTTTATGATAGAACTTTATAAAACTTATAGGAATTAGCACTGAATCTGACTATGGATATATTTTGATATTTTAAATTCCACATTTTTAATGAAAATTTTATATTATTATTATATGGTTCTTATAACTTAAAAAGAAATACACCCCTCCCACTCATAGTAATTAAGTTCGAAGGCTATATTGTCCTTTGGGCTTTTTTGGTAGAGACCAAGTCTCAAAATCCTGAAATAGATTCTCCATGAAAACTGACCTACTAAAGAACAATCCACTGACATACCTAATAGAAACTCCTTTCTAGTCCTATATTCAATAAGGAAGACATTTGATTCAAAGGTCAATTCCCTAAATCACAATCTAACAAACTAAAATAGCTGTGCATTTAATATGTAAAAACATATTATTGGTCCCTGATTTTCAATAATGACTATTTATGATCTGGCTCTAGTAAACTATTTCCAGGACAAAAGGCCCTGAATGGCTATAAAACGAATGTGCAGTCAGATAATAAAAATTAAGAGCCTAACATTAAACCCCTGAAGCAGAATGCTGGCTAAAAAGCCAACCAGGTCTGACAGATGTAGGTTAAAGTGCTAAGAAATCATTAGTTCTTTCTTTCATTTTCCTGTAATAAAAAAACACTGCTTTGCATATTTTCTTTAAAAAACAATTTTAAATTTTTTCATTTTCTAACAACAATCAAAAGCAAAGACACTGCTCACTTTATTTTAGTGTGAGCCTTTATTTATCTCATAGCTGTCAATATTATCTCTTAATAAGAGAAAGACGAAACAAACTATTGATACCTATTATACCTCCATATGTCATTAAATTTTGCACTTTTCATTCCCTCATCTTTAAATTGAGGTATAGATCTTATATTCAACCAAGGAAACATGTAAGTAGATATGTATTTACCTGAAAATTTCAGAAGGAAAAGGGAAAAAGTGCAATTATCAAGGTTTTTTAAAACTACTCCCAGATGCCATAAAAATCATGAAAATTAGATCTGTTTTAAGGATGCTTTCTTCACCTTCTCAAGGAGTAAACATCTGCAGACCTTGGTCCCTGTCATATGTCATTTTTCTCATTTTCCCATAGCTTGTGTTTCTCCTTTCCAGGTTGTGAAGAAACCAATGACTTCTTTCCTTCCATTTAATTGACCATTTTTAATTTAACATGACCTCTTGCTATCCCTGTAGCATGGTTTTGAAATCAATGGCTTGGCTCCCCCTGCAGCAGCAAGCATTCTGTCTTTCCCCCTGGCTTTCATGGACTTCTTTTCCTGGAAGCACCTTTGGCTGAGACTGCTGGGCTTGCTCAAGCAGTCAGGGGAAATCTGGACTGTTAACAGGAATCTTTTGGAGTAGAAAGACCAAACTGAAGAGTTGCCAGAAAATATGTGCAGATACACGGAACAGTCTCTCCTGCTCTCAGAAACATGCTTCTTTCCCCATGTGGGTCTGTGCTTCCTCCCTTTCTGAAAACATGAAAGAAAGAAAGCTTCACAGCTGAAGAATGGCTGCTCCAGGTGACAAAAGGTGAGATCAGAGTGCACAGTACTTAGATTCCAAATAGATCAGAAGAAAATAGGCTACCATGAAGTCTGAAAGACTAAATATCAAAATAGTTGAGTAAAGGAAACTCCTGAAAGCTTCAGCTGACCACAAAGCTCAGTGAGAACAAGAGTCATGAAAGGGGCTGCTAAAAATAAAAAAAAAATTTAAAGCAATACAATCTTCAATTCCATTAACTGAAGATCAGTGTAGAGATTAAAAAAAGAGGGGGGGATGATATCTCCACTGCATTCTCACTTGGTAATTTCAATCCAATTACAAACCAATCAATATTTAGTGTAGTAGAAAGAACACTGGAGGTATAATCCAAAGTGCTGGCTTCAAATTCTGTCTTTGCCTATTACCTACAGAAATATAAACAGCTCTCTTCGATCTGGTCCAAATAAAGCATGTGTTTATTTTAGGATATGCTTCATGTAGTGGACTGTACTGGGTTTTGGGAATAGAAAGAAAGAGAAGAAATAAACAGCTTCTGCCTCCAAGATCTTATATTCAACCAGGGAAACATGTAAGTAGATATGTATTTACCTGAAAATTTAAGGAGGAAAAGGGAAAAAGTACAATTATCAAGGCTTTTAAAAACTGTCATCAGTTCATTTGTTTGTTTTTAATATAATTTGCATGTATTTCAATATAATTGGTTTCCTTTCTAACTTTGTATGTTTATTTTTTTATATGTTAGCATTTATCAAGTCAGTGCAGTGGTATGGTGGATAGATTACTGGGTCTGGAATCATGAAGACTGGTCTTCCTGAATTCAAATGTGTCCTCGGGCATTTACTCGCTGCCTGACCTTGGGAAAGTCACTTTATGCTTTTGGATTCAGTTCACTCATATGTAAATTGAGTCGAAGAAGGAAATGACCAAAAAAAGGTCCAGTTTTTTGCCAAAAACAAACAAACAAAAAAACCAAATGGGGTCATGAAGAATCTTATAGGTTTGAAATGACTAAATGACAAACCAACAAGCATTTATTCTGAAAAGTGATCCATCAATTTCACCAGTCTTCCAAATTTGTCAATGATACAAAACATTTAAACTCTTCAACCAAGTGGCTAGGAGAAGAGAAAAAGGGTTAAGTGAAGGATAGCATTTTAGGCAGGAGACACAGCCTGGACAAGATCAGGGAAATAGAAGAGAAAGTGACAATACTCTGTTCACTTCTCTGCACCTCAGTTTCCTCATGTGTAAAATAAGCCATTTATGGCTCTAAATTCTGTGTCAAAAGAATTCCAAAATACATATGTAAAAAGTACTGCACCAAGCCCTAGTCAAAATCACATTTGTGAGTACTGTGTTCAGTTCCACATCAGCACTTTCAGAGGAATATTGTCAAACTGGAATGTAACCAGAGAGCAACTGGGGTAGAGAGGGATCCAGGAACTATCTCATACAATGCATGGTTAAAACAAATGAATTGTTTAACCTGGAGAAAAGGGGGCCATAAAAAAGATATGCCAGCTGTCTTCAAGTGTTTGAAGACGTGTCATATTGAAACAGGGGTTAGATTTACTGTCTCCTTGGCTTCAGAGGACAGAAAGAACACCAGTTGTTGAAAGTTACAATTAGGCAGATTTAGATCCATAAAATAATAAGGAAAACATTTGAAAAAATACAGCTGTTCAAAAATGGAATAAGCTACCTCAAAAAATAGGAAACTCCCTGGCAGAATTCAAGCAGTCAGCAAGCATTTAAGAAGTATTTATTCTGTGCAAGGCACTGTGCACGATACAAAGGGGGGAGGGGGGAACAGTCCCTGCTATCAAGGAGCTTACAGTCTAATGATGAAGACAATATGAACACAACTATGTACAAACAAGCTATAGATAGGATAAAATGAAAATTACCAACAGAGAAAAAATACTAGCATTTATGGGGTTCAGAAGGAAAGACTTCCACTGAGATTTAAAGAAAATTAGGAAAAAAGGTAGAGATGATAAGGGAAAAAATTCTAGGCAATTGGGACAATTAGAGAAAATAGAGCCTGTAGATGGATTGTCTAGAATGAGACAGAAGATAGTAAATTTCTATTCTGTCTGGGGTACAATATAGGGGATTATTGCATTGGGTAATATTTTGGCCTAGATGTTCTTTAAATCCTTTTCCAAGATTCTGGGTCTCTGAAATCTGCTTTTGACCTTGAAACTGCTTAAATTCTTAGCAACTAAATTCTCTAGCTAGTACACAAACATTCTAAAATTTACTTAAATGTATGGATTATTTTATTTCTTGGGGGAAGAAAAGAGTACAAAAGGAGGGAAATGATAAAATAAAGACACATGCTGAAAACAGGGGATCAAAAATTCCATGTAGGCAAAGAATTATATCCTCATTAAAAGATGGTAGTTATTAAGGATATCCATAGGCAGGATTTCCTTCCCCTTGGCTGAGGAAATTAAAGCCTTATTCTGATGACAGTCAGAGTTCTAAAGCTACATTCTAAGACTCCTCTATAATTCTACAAACCTTTGCCCCCTAGAGTGAAGAGAATAGGTTATAATTACCAGCATTTTTAACAAAGAAAAAAGCCATGAATGCAAGCATGCTGTCCAAAGCCTATATTTATAGCAGGCCTTATTGTTCAGTCTTTTCTGCCAGTTCCATAATCTAGCATTATCATTTACTTACTATGTGACCTTGGGCAGCTCCCTTGACTTCCTAATTGTTTCTTTTCCTTCTACCCATCAAAGGCAAAAATGCTTTTAAAATTTACCTAAGAAAGGTCTAAGCTTATTTTTTTTCAGATATGTTTTGGAATGATGGACGAGGAAGAGAAAATCAAAATATTTATGCTTCCAGATTTTGAATTCAAATGAAATATTTCTTTTTTTATTAATTAAGAAAAATTTCCCATGGTTACATGATTCATGTTCTTTCCCTCCCCTCCTACAATCCCCTCCCATAGCCAACATCCAATTCCATGGGTTTTACATGTGTCATTGATCAAGACCTATTTCCATATTATTAATATTTGCATTAAAGTGATTGGTTTTCTTCTGTGTTTCTGCTCCCACAGTTCTTTCTCTGGGAGGGAAAGAGAGGGGTGAGAGAATTTAATAGGCCCTAAAAAATATAGGGGAATAAAAAGGTAAGGGCGGAAAGGGAAGTAAAATAAGGGTGGGGATTAGGGAGACTGATTAAAAGCAAACTACTGGTGTAGAAGAAAATAGCAAAAGAAGAAAGGGCAGGACTAGGAGAGGAAATAAAAATGCTGAGGAATACACAGATAGTAACCATAGCTTTGAATTTGAATGGGATGAACTCATCCATAAAACAGAAGCAAATAGCAGAATGGAGATAGCAGAATGGATTAGAAATCAAAATCCTACCATATGTTTCCTACAAGAAACACACATGTAGCAGGTAGACACATACGGGATAAAGGTAAAAGGCTGGAGCAAAATCTATCAGGCATCAACTGAGAAAAGGACGTCAGGAGTCTCAATCATGATATCTGACAAAGCCAAAGTAAAAATAGTTTTGATTAAAAGAGATAGGGAAGGTAATTACATCCTAATAAAAGGCAGTATAGACAGTGAGGAAATATCAGTACTCAACATTTATGCACCAAATGGCATAACATCCAAATTTCTAAAGGAGAAACTAGTGGAGTTTAAAGAGGAAATAGAGACTAAAACTATACTAGTATGAAACCTGAACCTTCCTCTATCAGATCTAGATAAATCAAACCAAAAATAAATAAGAAAGAGGTAAGAGATGAGAGTGAAATCTTAAACAAAGTAGAGTTAATAGATATGTGGAGAAAAAATAATAGGGACAAAAAGGAATACACCTTCTTTTCAGCAGCTCATGAAACATTCACAAAGATTGACCACTTACTAGGGTATATAAATGTGGCGAACAAGTGCAACAGAGCAGAAATAATAAATGCAACTTTTTCAGATCATAATGCAATAAACCAGACACTATCCACTACAGACAGTTGTCTTGAGAGATGTTGTGTTTAAGCTTCTCCAATCCCAAAGGTCCCAAGCTCATGGAGTCACTGCTGGCTGGACTTCTCCTCCAAACCCCATGACAGTTTTTTTTCCTCCCCCAGTTGCATTCCAAGCTCCTATAAATTTCTATTCTATTCTCTAAATTACTTCATTACAGAATCATTGTTTATTGAAATATTAATTGTATCATGATGACTAAAAGCGTGTCATATTAGAAAGAGACTGAGGTTCCATTTTGCCTCTGACAGTTGTGTAATCCCATGAGTCAGGCGTCAGTTCTATGTCACAATTTGTCCACCTATAAAATGGAGATGAATAAAAGAAGATATTTTGAAACTTACTATTCTGTCAAAAAGCCTTGTGCCAAGCCTTGCCAATACAAATATTAAAACAAAGAAAATCCCTGTCTGACAGAGTTTACATTTTTGTGAAAGAAAAGACATATAGGAAAGTGGTGGCCAGATATGGGTACTTTTTTAAAAAAGAACTTACTTACTTAATTAATTTAGAATATTTTTCCATGGTTACATGAATCATGCTCTTTCCCTCTCCTCTTCCTACCCCCTTCCATAGCTAATGAGCAATTCCACTGGGTTTTACATGTGTCATTGATCAAGACCTATATCTATGTTATTAATATTTGTACAAGGGTGGTCATTTAGAGACTACATCTGTAATCATATCCCCACTGAACCATGTGATCAAGCAGTTGTTTTTCTTCTGTGTTTCTACTCACACAGTTCTTTCTCTGGATGTGGAAAGCATTCTTTCTCATAAGTCCCTCAGAACAAAAACTCGTAAGTCCTGGATCATTGCATTGCTGCTAGTAGAGAAGTATATACTTCTCTATGTAAATTTGTTTGTTCCACAGTGTATCAGTATCTGTGTATAAGGTTTTCCTGGTTCTGCTCTTTTCACTCTGAATCAATTCCTAGAGGTCATTCCAGTTCACATGGAATTCCTCCATTTCATTATTCCTTTGAGCACAATAATATTCCATCACCAACAGATACCACAATTTTTTCAGCCATTCCCCAACTGAAGGACATCCCTTAATTTTCCAATTTTTGACACCACAAAGAGTGCAGCTATAAGTATTTTTGTACAAGTCTTTTTCCTTATTATCTCTTTGGGGTATAAACCCAGCAGTGGTATGGCTGGATCAAAGGGAAGGCAGTCTTTTAAAGCCCTTTGTGTTTAGTTCCAAATTTGCTTCCAGAATGGCTGTATCAATTCACAACTCCACCAGCAGTGCATCAATGTCACAACTTTGCAGACAGGGGCACTTTTAAAAAATTTCATGAAAAGTGAGAGGGACCATAGAGGATGCAATGACAAACCCCATCCAGGAACAATGATAGAATTCATTTTGATTTTGGTTCGTGCTTCCATAAATAAAGTAGGATATAAGAAGTAAAGTGTAACAGTAACAGTAGTCTGGGAAAGGCATTCCTTCCATGTCTGATCTCATGTAGAGGTGAAATTGGTGAACAAGCAGAAAAGAGTTAAGTGAAGTTTCTAGAGTTTTGCTAAAATATCAGTCTGAGAAAGAAAGCCACTAACAGATAAAGAAGGCCCTGAGACAGAAATTCCTTCAAGAACATTCTCTAGTGTTGGAGACAAGTTTTTGAGGAGGCCATGAAGGAAGTGGCTTGAGAAGAGGGAGTGGAAGATGGGGATAGCTGGGGCTTTCTTGAAATTATGAACCTAAAAAGGCAATACTAATCAGGAAAGTGGAGCTGAAGGCAGGAAAATACTGATGGTAAATATATTACAAGATTGTTCTATAGATCAAATGAGATGAACTACATATATACATTTATTGAATATGAGTTATTGTTTTAATATCTATGTACATTTTTAGAAATTTTGTATTTAAAATTCTTTGTCATTAATATGATATCCTTATGAATAAAAGTATTATCTACCATGACCAAGTGTTAACATTCATAAAAAATAAGTAAACCAGAAATTAAGACATTGTAGAGAAAAAAATGATAGCACAGACCACCTGTATTTCATTGGTACATGAGATAAAAATATCTGAAGCTTGCCTTTTCAAATTTTGAGTATGTGTGTGTATGCATGTGTGTTGATATGTGTGAATTTTAACAAAGTAATGAGGCATTATGGTATATATTTAGATATATAGGTAGGTAGATAGATAGATAGATGGACATACACACAAGTGCTTAATGTAAATGAAATGATTGAAAAGATGGCCCCCCAAATATAAGAGGGATTTTTCTGGGAAAATTTTCTTTATTTTCTATCAAATAGAACACTTGCTTAAGAATGCCATTCTGAACATGAGTTGACATCAGAACAAAACAAAGTTGATCTTTTGCATTTTTATAAGCAAATAATTTGTCACAACTCTAGTGTTATAAATTGAACGCAACTTACTTTGACTTCCTTGTATAGTTGAGAGTTCAAAAATGTACCCCCGAAAATACTAAAATAGGTTTTGTGGAAGAAAGAAGCCATGGAAATGACCCCAGATTTTGAATCGGGAGATCTAACTTTGAATCCTGGCACTTAATACTTGGTCTTAGGAATGTCATTCTTGTTACCTAAGTAATTTCAGAGATTTCACTTTACTTACATGGGGACTTGAGTTTTCTCATCTTCAAAATGAAGGACTAGAGTAAGATAAGATAATCTCTAGGTTCCTTTCTATCTCCAAATTCAAAATTTAGAAGACTAAATACAAATTAATCTAATATCATTCTTATTTATCTTCTTATAAAGCTCTCTTTATACATATATTCACCCATTTTCTAAATGTGATGATTTAAATTTCCCTCCTAAAACTTAGACCTGCTATGTCTGTCTCTGTTGGTTTCTATCTGCATTTCTTTGTCTTTATCTCTCCCCTTTCATTCCCCTAGCTTCCTCACTTACTCTCCTTTTTACTTTTTCTTCTGTTTTATTGTTTCCTACTTCCTACTTCCTTTTAACCTTATTGCTCCCTCATATAAGAATAAGGGGTCATATCCCAAAGGAAGATTTAATTAATAAAAGTAATGGCAGTTAAACTTCAGATCCATAACTTGTAAAAGGCAGGAGATGCAGAGGCAACCCAGTGCCATGGAACTGAAGACACCATGTTGATTTTGTTTCTGTATTGCCAAATAGGTGACTAATGAATTGACTTATGAAGAACCAAGATGTACTTGAAGAGTTGGACAATTATTTAGGATCTTTCGTTTAGTCTAAATCTCAAGACTGTCCTAAAAGCATAGCATGAACTGCTTCTGTGGGATATGCTGATTTTTCTTAATGGGGGGGAAGGGCGCTTTATATGTAAAATTAGAGAATTACAGATATAATCAAGAAACACCGAAAAGCTATATGCTGATGCCTCATTGTTAAGTGGCAGCAACCTTAGACATTTAACAGCTATGCTAGAAATCTGTTAGCCTTGACAAGTTTAGTAAATGCAAATCCTTAAAATATGGTCCTTGGTTACACATAGTGTCTTCTGTCAAAGACGAACTTAACTAATTATGAAGAGATTTTTTTTATCACTAATAATTTTTGAATTTGGGGCAATGGTATTCTATCACTAACATAAGCCAAATAAATAGAAAAATCAAGAGAATAAAGATAACTTACTAGAGCATATTCCTCTATTTTGGTGAGTAAACATAGACTTGGGAGATGCTATTGGATTTCCCCTCAGTGGTTGGTTTCATTTGCAGTTCTTTAGTGATTTTCCATTGTGGCTTACTCTTTGTGACCCCTTTTGTTGTTATTTTTTTTTTTTGCAAAAAATACTGGAGTGGTTTTCCATTTCCTTCTCCAGCTCATTTTATAGATAAAGAAACTCAGGAAAACAATGTTAAGTGACTTGTCCAAGGTCACACAGAAAGTATCTGAAGTTGGATTTGAACTCAATTCTTCCTGACTCCAGTTCTGGCAATTTATGGACTATTAATTTATGCAGAATTTAAGAAAAGCAGTTTAATCTAAATGCTCAAGTCCTACTGAACTGGAACAGCTTTGAATAAAGTACTTTAGACTAATCCTCCCTAAGTCTGCAGAGGCTCAGAACTATCTATTGATGACTATTTTTGGCTACAGTCACTCATAAACATAAGCAAAACATAAAGGGGAGGTTAATCTGTATAAGTGGTGTGAGTGACCATTCAATAAAATCATAGTTTCCTAAAATATGCAATAAAATTAAAGGAAGATTTTTGAAATTTTGCATAATGTATACATATATTAGATACACAATTTATGGACGTAGTTATAAAATCAAAGCAGGAAAAGTTGTTTTATAGGTGCAACAGAATGAATTATGCAAGTGGTTTCCATATTCCATTTCTAAAAGAAAGATATAAATAGAGTTGACCCACTTACCACAATGTAGATGAGTAGATCTGATCAGAAGCAAAATACAACTTTTGGAAAGGACTTTCCTGGCTTTCAATGAAAGAACCCTGCTCTCAGATCTTGTAAGAAGCTCAGAGTGTCTAACTCTTCCCTCCCCCATCTCACTCACAATTGGCAAAGCCAATTCCTGTATGCAAAAGACTTGTTTTAAAAAAAAGAAGAAAAAAAGTCATTCAGGAAAACAAAGAAGTTTAGTTTTACCTAAAGGAAACAACAAAGTCACTTTTAAAGCAGTAAGTAACTATTCTTTAGCAGTTATATAATAAGGCAGTTTAACTTGGAAGAAAAAAGGACTTTTGAAGAAATGAAATACATTCTGACACTGAAAAGGACTGCTGTAACTTCTAAACTGAAATTTTTTGAGGAAATGACTTTAAACTAAAAATCAGTCAGAATCAAAATTAATGCAGTTAAGTTAAATTATTAAGATGGACATACCACACAAATTGAAATTATTTGGTGGGGGGATTAAATCTGATAAAGAATAATTTTAGATAGTGATTTGGAGGCTGCTTGGGGCCATGCCCTTGTTCTATGTCAAATATTCTACATAGCAGGTGGAGAGAGGATTTTCCCATCAGAATAGTTATTAGGAAGCTGGAGAGGTCTGCTGAGCTTCTGTGAGACAGCAACCACTTAGAGAATTTGGCTCTAGACTAAGCTTTTCATTAAAAGTATGTCACTACCTTAACTGAATCAGCTTCTCCTAATCAGTTTGGAATGCAGCTATATAGAACATTCAATATTGTTTTCAAAGACTTAAAAAATATATTATATTGAAATGATGAGTCAATAAGGACATTTTATAAAATTTACTATATAGAATGCAGTAGAATGCAGTACAACACTTTTAGAAAGCTGTGGCCAGGACCAGAACACCTGCCTTATAAGGGAGCTTAGAATATATAAAGATATTGATATCTATTTCTATACATATACATATATATATATACACAAATACATATGCATTTGTACATATACCTATATGTGTTTATATGTTTTTGCATGCATATATCCTATTTTACCATAATGTTTCGACATCATAGTGTGCCCTGAATCCATTATAATAATGAAACATTTCATGAGGATTCTCATGACTTTCCATATATTCAAGAATGTCCTGTGTCTTTTTCCGTGATCGGGAAAGTGATATCTAGCATTCTGACAGTGAGATGGAAGATGCAAGTCACCAATCTGCAAAATCTGATCATGCAGAGAAATATAATGTGACTATGAAAAACAAAACCAAAAAAGAAAATAATATTTGTGTTAACTATTATTTTCAATATTGTAAAACCTCTTTCATGAAGCTACAAATTTTTTTGAAAGCAATCTGGGGCAGGTAGGTGGCTCAGTTGACTGAGACACAGGCCTAGAGATAGGAGGTTCTGGGTTCAAATCTAACATTAGACACTTCCTAGCTATGCGACTCTGGGCAACTCACTTAATCCCCATTGCCTATCCCTTACTGCTCTTCTGCCTTGTCTAAGACAGATGATGAGAGTTTCTAAAAAAAAAACAAAAGAAATCAATCTAAGAATACATGCAAAATGGTTAAAATGGCTACTACCCAAGCTATGACAACTGGTTTGATGATCAGTGTATTGTGACAGTACATATCTTTGAAGAGAAACTGTGGGTGGACAATAAGTTGGGCCCAAAATCAAATAGGAAGAATAAAACAATCTTGAATAATGGGGAAAACTGGGTTATGTTTTTAAGAATACCTAACTATTCCTCAATGCAAAAATTCGTCTTTTTTTAACTAAAATATTCCCCTAGCTGAGATACATCAACACATATCTTAAAATACTAAAATTTATGAGCACTAAAATTAGAAGTAACCCCCCAACACTCAAAAAAAAAGACACATGCAATGGGCACAAGGACACTATACCGACATCAGTCAAGAAATGTATAATTGGGAAAGGATGTGGGTTGGCTATATGATATGAATAAGGGGAAAAGATGGCTAACCCAAGTGTCCTATTCATTATGTCAAAATGTAGAAAGAGTTGAACAAATCTTCAGTATGAAGAATAAAGTCTTAGTAGATCCAAGGAAGAGCACAGCTACAAACCACACAGTATATGAAAGGAGATGACTATTTTCTCCTGAAGTCTCATTCTCTCCACTCACACAGCTACTACTTTTATCAGACCTTTATCACGTCTCACTCTCAGCTTCTGTAATAGTTTCTTAAATGTATTTTTTGGCTTTGATTTCTCTTTTAAATCCATCCACAACATGTAAAACAAAATCACCTTCCTAAAATACATCTATGCTATCGTGTTACTTCTCAATTGAAAAACTTTCATTGGTTCCATATTGTCTCAGGGATAAATTTGTCTTCACTTTTATATTTTACTCTAACATGCCTTTTAATAATCATTCCACATTATTCTTTTTCAGACATTCTATATTTCAGACAAACTGGCCTACTTTTGTGCCCTAGATTTTCTATTTATTCTTCTACCTCTGTGGTTTTTTTTTTCAAAGGCTATCTGTCATTCCATCTACACCCTCCCTCTTTCACTCACATCTTTTTATAATTCCTACTTTATTTCAAGACTCAATTCACATGCCATCTTCTATGGAAAGCTTTTTCTGATCTCCTTAGATGTTAGTGTCTTCTCCTTTCTCTAATAATCATGAATAGATTTATCTCTTTACATATGTATATCACCAGTGGAATATAAACTCCCTGAGCAGAAAGTATGTTTTATTTTTATGTTTCTAACTCCTCTTACATAATAATAACGATACAGTTTTGTTGGGTTAAATTAGATTGGATTGAATTGGTTTATGTTAGTATAAAAGTAATACTTAGTCCTTGAAGTATATACCAGGAAAAGTTCTCTGGTTTTTTTCTACCGAATTAAAAAGATTTAGAATATGTTTCCGAAAACAAAATGTGTATCTTTCATTGGAAGGCCATTATCACTTAGTTCGAGGGGCTTAGCAAAAGAGGATTGGTTGTTAAGAACATAGGATAGGGATTGGTACACTACCTGTGATCATTTCACTATTATAGGGAACAATTAGGTGAGGAAATTCCTTTGGGAAATGCAAAACTTCATCTTCTCTGGAACATGGAAATTTTGAAAATTCTCAACAGGTCAAGTGATTTGCACAGGGTCACAGAACCAGTACATATCAAAATTGGGAACTGAACCATATCAGCTATGAAAGAACTGTGATCTCCATTGAAAGAGAAAAGGGGTCACAAGAATGAAGACAAAGATCCCCGAGACAGTAAAATACCTTTAAGAATCCCCTTGACTACATTTTGACTAACATAAGAAAACTTTACTAACTTCTAGTACCCCCTCTTCATCATATTCCACTATTGGCAAGATGATGGCTGTGGAGAGAATCAGAAGAGCACTCTTAATTGGAAAGAAGGAATGAGATAACTTACTACCTCATGCAGCTATGCAAAACTTAGCTTCAGAAAAAGCCAAAGGAAAAATTTTATTAAACCTTGATTAAACTTTTATTTTTCCATTGAAACTTAAAAAAATTAACTTCACAAAGGACAATGAAGATAAAAGAGAGAAAAACTATCCCTTATGAAAGCCAAAGATGAACAACAAAAAAGCCCAAGTCCCAATACTTCAGAAGTTTTCTAAAAGTACTCTATAACCTTGAAAGGGAGAAAAATACATGAAATTGGTTTTTGTTCTATAATTCTTTCTACTCGATAGGAAATGTCACAGTGACTATATGTCAACTAAGAATGAACAAAAACCTGACTAGCAGTAGGAAGAAAGGGACAAAACATTGACAGTTTATTTATAGTCATGAAAACCAAGGAAAATATAAGAACTGGGAAGTCAATAAACATGTTTTGGTGACCCAAATTTCCCCCTACATTTAGAAAATAATAAATAGTCTATTCTTCATTTCTGAGTTTAAATTCTATTTTTTCTTCAGAATTAGCTTTTGCTTCCATGAAGCCTGATCATTTCCTTCACCTTAACATTTTAAACTTGTTTGTTAGAGTCTACAACATTTTGTTTTTAATAGTTTGCGTTTTTTAAAAGATACAAGCATGCTTATTACTTTAACAGATTTGGATTAAAACAAGCATTTCACAGGAATTTTGGCATATTGGAAATAATAAAGTAGTTTCCAGGTAAAAGGCTGAAAAGCATATTGATATAAATTCTTTAAGTATGCAATAGGCTTTTACCCAGAGGATAGGATTTATTCTGTCTTCACCAAGAATAGTACAATTTTTAAAACATATTGAAGCTGGATATAAAAAAAATACATTTCTCACAGGATTTTAAAATATTGGAACGGGTTTCTAAGCATGAAGTAGGATTATAAAAGCATTTAAAAATAAAAACATAGATAGTTCATCTATAATCAGTTGCAGGTATCCAGACTGATAGAGAAAAGGAGAAAGGTAGAGAGGAAGATGAAGAGGAGAAAAGGAGTACAAGGAAGTGACTGTAGTTAGGTAAAATTATATGAAGAAGACGTATGGAGCCCTTGGTGCAAATACTAAATTTTTATTTTATTTGTATTATCTTTACTGAAAAGAAAAATCTTTAGACTGAAAAGGATAAAACCTAAGTGAGGAGATGGTAAAATGCTAACCTAAAGTATGGAAGACTTTCAACTATTAATGATGAAAGAAAAAAAACAGAGCTGAATAGAAAATTTGACTTTCAAATATGAAACCTAGGAGAAGCATAAAAAGATAAATACAAACATGTAATCATAAGAGATTCAATAAGGTTAAATTATTTACCTTTTTATATGGAAAGGAAAAATGTACGATCTACAAACTTTATTATTATTAGGGCAGTTAGAAGGATTTTAAATAGAAAGAGGACATGGGAATGGGCTGATTTTTCTGGGATAATGTGAAAAAATGGATGGGTAAGAAAGAGGGATACACTGGGTAAAAGGGGAACAGAGAGAAAGAATGAGAGAAATTATCTCATATAAAAGAGGTACATGAGGAAAAACTTTTACAGTGGAGGGGAAAATGGTGGGGGAGGTGATGTTCGATACTCATTTGCAACTAAATTGGTTCAGAGGAAATATACACACATTAATTGTGAATATGTATAATATTTTAAATATATGCATATGCAATATATAAAACATGTATATGTACAATATGTTGTAACATAATATATTATATATAAATATACTTAAAAACACATACACACACAAACATATTCACATATTCAATTGGTAATAGATATCTATCTTTCCCAACAAATAAATAGGAGAGAAAGAGGATAAGAGAATGAAAGAGATGGATGAAAGGAAGAATGGATAAAAGAAGGCAGTAGTCAGAAGCAAAACACTTTAGAGCACTGACAGGATGAAAAAGAGAAAGAATGATAAACAAAATAAAATTGAAAAGAAGTAAGTGCACAGATAGTGAACATAACAGTGGATGTGAATGGAATGAACTTACTGATAAAACAGAAGAATGTAGTACAAACTTAAATCCATCAACATATGGTTTATAAGAAAAATACTTGAAACAGAGAACAACAAATAGAATATAGAGAAGGGAATAGAGGCAGAATCACTTATGCTTCAGCTCATGTAAAAAAGGCAGGGGTAGCAATCATGATCCCAGAAAAAAACAAAAGCAAAAAATACCCAATTAAAAGAGATAAGCAGGGAAATCTTGCTAAAAGACACGATTGATGAGTAATATCATTACCACATTATTAATACTAGATATATATGCACTACATGCAATAGCATCCAAATTGTTAAAGGAAAAGTTAAATAAATTACAGAAAGAAATAGAAAGTAAATCTATACTAGTGGTTGACCTTAAATTTACCCTCTCAGAGCTTGGTACATCCAACCAAAAATAGATTAGAAAGGAGTGAAAGAAATTAATAGTCTATGAAAATTTAGCTATGACAGATTTCTGAAGAAAACTGAATGGGAATTCGAGGAATATAACTCTTTCTCACCCACAGATGGTACCTTCACCAAAACAGACCATGTATTAGAGCATAAAAACCTCACAAACAAATTAAGAAAAGCAGAAATATTTAATTCATTTTTTTCAGATAATAATGCAATGAATATCACATTCAATAAAAAGGTCATGGAAGCATGGATTAAACATTAATTGAAAATTAATCTGATCATAACAATGAGAGGATGAAAGAACAAATCATCAAAAATCAATAATTTCATAAGAGAATGACAATAATGAGAAAATATTCCAAAATTTGTAGGATGTAGCCAAAGCAGTACTTAGGGGAAATTTTTATATATCTGAATTCATACATCAACAAAAAAGAGAAAAAGCAAATAAATGAAATAAGCATGCAACTAAGAAAAAAATATATAAAATCTCCAATTAAATACTAAAATGTAAATCCTGAAAAATCAAAGGAGAGATTCATAATACTGACAATTTTAAAAAGTGAACTAATAACAAAATTAAGAACTGATTTTATTTTGAAAAAATCAATAAAAATAGATTAGCTATTATTAAATGTAATTTTAAAAAGAAAGCAGAAAGCCAATTTACCAGTATGAAAAATAAAAAGGATGGAAGCATCACCAATTAAGTTGCTAATTAAGCAATTAGTAGTTATTTTGACCAATTACATGATAATAAATTGTTTTAAATGAAATGAATGAATAATGACAAAAATTTAAACTGCTAAGATTAAGAGAAGAGGAAAAAGAATGCTCAATTATCTCTATATTAGATAAAATAAATTAAACAAATCATCAATGATTTCCCAAAGGAAAAAAATCTCCAAGAAAAAATGAAATTACAAGTGAATTCTACCAAATATTTAAGGAACAATAAATTTCAATAAAATCTATAGTATTTGGATAAATAGGTAAAAGAGCCTTATCAAATTACTTTTATGACAAAAATATTTTTTGATATCTAAACCATAGAGAACAAAAACAGAAAAAGAAAAATATAGATCAGTTTTATCAATGAATACTGACTGAAAAATTTTCAAGCAAAACACTAGCAAGGAGATTAGAGTACTGTATTATGAAGATCATAAACTGTAATCTGAGAATATATTCAGATTATATATACTGAGAACATACTGAGAATATAGGGTGGTTCAATATTAGGAAAAGTATCAGAAGTTAGCCATATTGGGGGCAGCTGGGTAGCTCAGTGCATTGAAAGCCAGGCCTAGAGACGGGAGGTCCTAGGTTCAAATCTGGCCTCAGACACTTCCCAGCTGTGTGACCCTGGGCAAGTCACTTGACCACCATTGCCCACTCTTACCACTCTTCCACGAAGGAGCCAATACACAGAAGTTAAGGGCTTAAAAAAAAAGAAGTTAGCCATATCAAAGAGCAAAATGTTTAAGGAACTGAGCCAAATTTACAAAAATAAGTCATAACTCACTTGATAAATGGTCAAAGAATTCGAAGAGGCAATTTTCCAGAGTAGAAATCAAAACTATCAAGTCACGCAAAAAAATTCTTTAAATTATTCCTTATTAGAAAAATGCAAGTTTAAACAACTTCAAGATACCACATTAGATCTATCATATTGGTTAATATGACAAAAAGGGAAAATGAAAAATGATGTGGATATATATATATATATATGGAAGACAATAAGAGAATAGATAAAAATCTGAGACTCCTCTTTTGACCCCTTTTGTAATCCACACCTTTTCTTGTTGAAAGACATTGTAGCCTTCTAGGAAGACTTTAAGTTATTAGTAAACCAGCACTTAATGAGTTAACAGCCTTTTTTCATTCAGCAGAATAAAGCTGCAGCTGTGGGTATATCTCTCTAACTGCTCCAGGCATCCCAAGGTCACAGAGTGGCAAACTCAGGCAAAATAACTTTTAGATAAAGTGAGGCTCATTTTTAACCTTGTGACTGTTTCTCATTCGGCATTATTTTCATAAGAAAATTCTTTGTAAAACTATAACTTTATTGTGCTTTGATGTGACATAATTTGTGTTTCTGTACAAACACGAAGTTTCGGGGGGGGGGCGGGGTTCTTTTGTGTGAAATGAGTCTTGAAGTATATATAATAAACTCCATGCTCCTGGAGCCAGAGCTGGAAGCATGAGGTAAAAGACAACTCCCTTGTTCTGTCCTTATTTCCTTATCAACTAAACTGTCCTTATCAGAGCTGATAAAGAGATCTACACACACACACACACACACACACACACACATATAAAATCACCTTTCGTGGCAAAGAATTGAAAATCAAAAGGATGTCCATCAAGGAATGGCTAAATAGGTTTGAAAAAGGCTGAATATATGATTGTGATTAAATACTACTGTGCTTTTAGAAATGACAAGCAGGATGGTTTCAGAAAAACCTGGAAGATTTATATGAACTGATGCAAAATGAATGAGTAAAAACAGTAAAGCATTGTACATAGTTACAACATTTTTTTAAGGATGATCAACTCTGAAAGACTTAACTTTTCTGATCAAGACAAAAATCCAAGACAATTTCAAAGAAGACATGGTGAAAACTGCTTTCCATCTCTATAGTTAATCTATAGATTAATTCTGAAAACATCAATGAATCATTCTTTTAAAACTTTACTTTCTTAGTTTTGTATCTATATTTTCTTTTAAAACTTGGGTAATATGGAAATATATTTTGTATGATTTTCACATGTATAATTGATACCAAATTGCTTGCTTCCTAGTGAGAGGAGAAGGGCAGGAGAGAGAATTTGGAACTTGATAATTTTTAAATCGATGGTAATTTTTTCCATATAATTGGGAACCTTTTAGTCAAATAAATTTAAAAAAATTTAAAGAGGACTCCCAGACCAGCTATTTCCTAATAAAATATACAAACATATATATGCACATATATACATGCTTACATACATATATACAAAGTACCTCATGCTATATTTCCAACTCCTCAATACTAAATTTTTCTGTGATATTAATGATTTAGAAGTTCTTGTCAAAATAAAAATCACAGCATATTTTGTTTGCCTATTCTATATGTCCTTTATTTATCTCCTCTCATGTGTTCATCATAGATGGCCTATCCATCGTGCTGGAATACTCTGTCCCTTGCCTTCTGTTTAATTCATAAGGATATTGATGATGTCCTTTGGCTATCTGCCATGTCTCTCACTTGCTACAAGACCAGATCATCTCTTCCTAGGCAAGTTTATAATTTGTTTTTCACCATTAATTCGTAGTTTCTCATGCTATAGCCACATGCTCATATATAAAGTGAACGTCTCAATTAAACTTTGTATGGTATACATTTTCAATTTTTGGAGATGGTAATATTCCATGTCTCACTTTCACTGAGCAAAACTGGTAGAATAAAGATATTTTAAAATGGTAAGTTTGTTGTCATTAAAAGAGATCTACATTTTGCTCAAATATGGCAGTATCTCATTCAGCTGTATCACCTGTCCAAGATATACATGGGACAAAAATTTATAGTAAATGAAAGAACAGTTGGATGTTTTCTGACCTTGTTGAAAGGCAAGAACGATTAATGGAAGAATATATTCCAGGAGAATTCCCTCAAGGGTCTATGTTTGGCCCTATGAGCGTTAAGAACCATTAATGGGTTTATGTCAGTTTGAAAGGAATTGTCCCCACAGAGAAATTCTTTCATGATTTTGTGTTTGACCTTATGCTCCTTATTAAATATATGTTACATATATATGTGTATACATAAGTACATGTGTAATATGTATACACATATGTGTATATACTAAATAGAGTGTTTATTCAATTTGCTGATGACACAAAGCTTGGAAGGATAGCTCATGTGTTGCATGAGAAAATCAAGATTAAAAATATTTATAAATATATTCAAATATTGGACTAAATGTAAGACTCAGGAGGAATAACTATAAAGTAGAAACTTCAAAAAAGAAAGATTTAAGATTGATGTAAGAAGTAACTTTCTAGAATCCATAATTAACCTAAATATGGAATTGACTGATGGAAGACTTCAGTTGAAGACAGAGACATCACCTGAGACCTTTGATCACAAACCAGATAAACATTTATTACACTCTTTTTATATTGTTTGGGTTTGGGCTGTATTATGTGATCTCTGAGATCCCTTCCAACTGTAAAATTCTGTGATACTTCAACATGTCTTTCAGGCCAAAGGATTATATTTTTCCTCTATTCTGAGCCATGTATTTCCTCATTCATGGAGTCATAGACCTATAGTAGGAATAGACTTTAGCCTACCTAGCTCAATCTACTTAAATTCTGCAACTGAAGAATAGAGAATTTAAGTGACTTGTCCAAGAACAGAAAGGTAGATCATTATAGTCAGGATTTTCCACTGCTTCCATTGAACTACACTGCCTTCAACAAATGTCTCTATGGTTTGGGCTGATGGGTCAGATGTAATAAGATTAAATTTGACAGTGATAAACATAAGTTTCTATTTGTGGGTTTTGAAAATCAACTGTACAAGTACAATATGGAGGATGTAGTAAATCACAGTTTGTATGTAAATTTAATTCCTCTCCCAAATAATACATCAGATATTTTAAGAAAGCTATTATGCTTTGTTAAATCACTTCTGTCCACATATTTTCCCATGTCAGCATCCCTTAGAAATCTGGAAAACCATTTTATTTTTAAAGAATAATAAAGTTGTCTTAAAGGAAAAAAGAATTCCCCACTTGTCTCTATGAAGACACTGGTAACCCTTTGAAAAACTTTGTCGATGAATGTAAATGTGAATGAACAATATTAGATAATGTTTTCTGGGGGAATAGTTAAGTTTATGTCTTGTCTGTTTCTCAGATTGAATAAAGGCTAACAAACTACAAAAATAAACAAAAAATAAAATAAAGTCATGATAAATGGCATTGTATTTACTATAAGGTGGTGTCTAGTGAGGTACCAAAGAAATATAGGGCATATTTAATCACCAAGGGAAAGTACACAGTACATTAATGGAAACTGCAGAGGTTACTATATAGAGAGATATAGTATTATAAAAGAAGTTGGAAAGATAATAAAATAGGAAGGTCAGAAATGGAAGGATAATAAAAATGGTTATTCAGGAGATAGGCTAATAAAAGAAGCATACAATGTTAAGTTCAAACAGGAGGAGGCAAATTTATTCAAAGAAAAACAGCACATGCCTCATCCTAGATTAGTAATGCCCTTCTCCACTCCTTTCAGAAAGTCTTCAGAAAATGTCTCCATTTTAAAGGAAGTTTTCCATGAATGAGAATGAGGTTGGCTATATTTTCTGAAAGCATTCCTCAAGAAGACTACAATATAAAATTCACTAACACTAAGTATTATATTTAGGAGAGAGAGATAGAAACAGAGATGCATATAGTAAAAATTTGCTTGTGAACATGGATTTTCTTATTACCTCATATCTTAGGGTTTTTTTCTGTAAAACTCCATTTCACTGAATGTTCTACAACATATTTTTATTATTTAATATTTCCTCTTTTCATTTCAGGCTATAACCTTTTAGAGGGCAGGAAACATAATTCACTTGGCTTGCTCCTATGATATTTAGAAATGTATGTAAGTACATTCACTTCTTTTGGATGATACTAACAACAACCATGCTGACAATTATTGAATTAACTTCTCAAATTGGGGTAGAATGAAATAGTATGGCTTTCCTCCCCAAAGGGCTGCTAATGTGAAAACTATTTACATTATAAGATCATTAAAATTAAAATGTAAATATTAAATTTTGAAAGATCTTATATTCCTAAATGAAAGAGTCATAACCATGGTCAAAGAGAACATTAAATGCTTGCATTGGTAATAGAAAGTGAAATAGGACACTCTTCAAGAAATATAAGAAACATTTTTACTTCTTGTGGACAATATCCTACTTTTGCATTATAATGATTATATCATATACAATGTAATTGGTGCATAGGTCTTCAAATGAAACTCATTATTTGATTCAAATATTTCAAATTTTTTAAGTTAGTCTACTAGTGTAGAACACAATCTCTATTCTTGCCCTAACAAAACAATTTCATAGGTGCTTGGAGGCAAAATTTTTTTTTAATTACCAGAAAGCCATTTCTCAAGTGTTGACCCTTTTCTAACTTAGATCAGCTATTCCTCAGAGCAGTCTATCTCCATACTCACATTTGCATCATTATTTTTTTGTTCTGTAGGAATTTCCAGAGTTTGTGTTTCTCTGGTAGCACAATCTTTTAGAGTCTGTGGATAATAGCAAGGGATGTGCTAGAGCCAGCTAGAACTATCTGGGGCCTATAATTAAATTTTCATTGTGAACATACATTTACACCCCAGAAATCAGCAAAACACTACAAATAAGATTTAGTTTGTTGTTTTCTTGACTATCTAGACAAAAAAGTGGTGGAGAAAATGTTAATAATGCAGATTAAAACTAAAAATGTGTCTTTTCATACTTATTTTTGGAGAGCTAATTGATAAACATATATTAACACATTGCTCACTATTTCCATTCCACTATGAGGAATCAATATAGGACTTATAAAACCCAGATTCATGATCCTAAAAACATGGTATTTAGAAATATTGAATTCATTATTTTTTATGAAGACATCTTTAGGAAAATGCAGTAACCAACTTCTGAAATATATAACAATTTTATATGTAAAAAATTAATAGAAGGAAAATAACAGTAAGCATAAAGATGTGAAATCACATAAACTCTTTTCCTTATGGATGACATTCTTCCTTGCTCTGAGATAAGGAATTTCCTGGGACATGTTTCCATTCCCATTTGAGCATCTATTCATAGGTTGTTGTACTTATTTGTATGAAAAGGGCCTGGAAATTTCATGACTTGAAAGTCCCTGATGCTAGTTTTGGTGATCTGTCTCCAAATATTAAATATTTAGCTATTTAAATCAAGATTCTTCCTGGTCTATTGACAGAGAATGCACTGGATAAAAGCTCACAGCTAATTTTTGACCTTACATTGAATATAATTATCAATGGAATTCCAGAGTTGAATGGCATATGGATTAGTTAAATTGAAATGAATTTATGTTTAACCTGAACTATAATCTATTTTCAGTTCATATTGGTGAATGTTAGATAAAAATCTTGTAGATAATCAAAAATGTTTCCTTATAATCTTACCCAAGTTTATCCTTCAAATATTATTCAGTTATTGAAAAATGTACAGAGATTTTTAGAGAAATCTATACAGTGATTGAAATAAAAAAATAACATTAGTGATAAATGACATTTCTATTCCTTCATCTCTGCTAATTTATGTGATAGAACTATCTTCAAAATATTATTTAGGCATCCTTTGATATTACTTAAATATTGTTAAAAATAAAAGCAAACAAAAATATTCTAATTCCCTAATTATTTAGAAAAAACTCTCATACTTACTGCATAGCTATAAGTCAACTTTCAAAAGTACCAGAAGGGTATAATCTACAGAAGAATCTAATCAAACTTTGGATTAAAGTTTTTAAACATTAATAGTAAAAAAATGCAATACAGGAGAGGGAAGTCTTTCAATCCTTCCCCATAACAGAACTTTTTTCAGGTACCTTCCAAAGCTAAATGGAGGAATTCCTTCAGAATAGTGCTATCAATTCAATTGTCAACTTGATGCATGGTTCTCTTTTCAATCTAGGAATGATTTACGAATGTGCTCTGTAAAGCAGTCTTTACATTACATCATGTGTGTACCTTCTTTGATCTGAAGGTTAAAGGAGGAAAAAATATTCAAAAGAAAAATACTCCATATAAAACACTCATTACTTTGTCTATAAGATAGAATATTAATAAGATGTAATAACTTATTTAATTGAAACATATATCTATAATATATGATCTGCTCTATTCTTTTTATGTGCTCTTCTTTATACATGTGAAATAAAAAGATGACCTTTTCCAAACTCAACAAATAATTATGTGGCACTAGCCAGGAGATATGAAGATGAAAGATAAAATAACACAGACTTTTCTCTCAAAAAGCTTAAAAATCTACTCAAGTATTCTTATATCTTATGTAGACATTAACATTTTGTATTAATACAGGTACTTAACAGTTCCTAATACTATCGGAGAAAATCCTTTCTATTTGATTCTCATGACAATCCTCTGAAACATTCATTTTTATCCCCATTTTATAGATGAGAAAGTGAAATAATACAGGATTAAATGACTTTCCCTAGGACACCAATTATTAAATGGCACTGCTTAGACATGAATCTATGCATTATGACTCTTATGTCAGTACTATTTCATATTTTTTCTTCTATTGAATTTTAAATACTACGCAGATATGAGGACAATGTGTACCTGAAGTAGAAGGTAGGAATGGCAGTGTTAAGGAAACTGAAAAGCTTTCAAGAAAAAAAAATGGAGAAATGACATTCTATAGTACATAGAAAGCATCATTTTAGTAGATGTGCTTGAATAATAGACATTTATCCATTACAAAATAAGGAATTCGACTTGGATCAATAAATAGTTGACGTTGTTGGAAAACATGTAGTGTCAAATTATCCACCTATTTTTTAATCACTTGATATAATTAACATAGACTTCACCCACTTCAGCTCTGCTTTGGGCCACTCCTGTTAAAATGAGTGGGAAGGATTATTTCCTCAGTGGGGTTCTAATGGTCAGAGAGAAGAGCCTGCAATGTAAAAGTAAGTAAGATGCAGATTGTGGAGTTAAGGGGATAAGGGAAGGTTAAAATGAGACATAGCTTAACTAAACTAAAGGAAAGACTTGAAAAAGCTTTGTTTTTGCTCCACCATGTCATAGATAATGTAACGCTATCTTAACTGCAAACTGTGATTTTAGATTCATGTGCTCAATGCATTTCACTCACTACTAAATTTTAATGGACTCACATTACTCAGATATAGTTATCAACAGAGTAAATTTGAACTTTATGTCAGCATTAATACATTGTGTCCTTGACAAACATGTTTCCTCCATCTTAAACAATGCAATTAATAATTCATTTCACAGCTGTTTTCATTTCCCTCAAATTAGTACTGTCATAATATCCTTAAATATTTCCATTTGCTGATTTAATTCCATGCATACGCATATAAGTGAGTTAATTATTAAAGCAAAAAAACTTACCTCATTCTGCCTGGTATTAAATTCTCAATTATAGGAAAACCTATTCATTCATTGTAAAACACAGAATGTATTCTTTATTTTTTTGGTTTCAACTAATATTCTTGACCAATCTCCACTTTTCTTTACTTGTATTTCATGTATATATATATATATATATATGCACATATGTATCACTTCTTGCTTTAGAGTGACATACATTAAAAGGAATTTGACACTATAATAAAATTTCTTAGTGTAAAAAAATTCTCAATTCTATTCTACATTGAAATGTCAGAATAAAAAAATCAACATATTTTCTGAATGAAATTTCCATAAAAATTGCAGTATTATGTATAAAAAAGAAAAATATTTTTGAAAATCTAAATTTTTTTAAAAATCATGAATTTACATATATGTATATTGTCATTCATTGTCTAATAAAATAATGAAAGTAGTAGATATTTTTTAAAATTACATTTCTCTGCAGAAGAAAAACATATGATCAATCACATAGTTCAATAGGAATATGAATAGGGTTTTGATGTTAAAAGATCACTCTCTTGCAAATATGAACAACATGGAAGTAGATTTTGATACATGTATAACCCAGTGGAACTGCTGGTCAGCTTTGGGGGTGGGGGAGGAAAGAACAGGCGTGAGGGACAATCATGAATCATGTAACCAATGAAAACTATTCTAAATTTAAAAAAAGAAAAAAGAAAAAAAATTACATTTCTGCCCTTAAATCATTCCAGAAATATATATTTAATAAAAATTTATTGGTACCTTGTTGTGACTGAAATTGCTTTGAAATTATATATTTTATCATATTATTATTACAGTCTTGATATAACGGAATATACAAAAAATGGTCAAAGATCTGACCTATGACTTTGAAAGTACAATGTTTTTCATTTTGTCTATGTAATCACAAGATTGAGGTTTTATGTGTGAATTTTTGGTATATATTTGTGATTTTAATCAGTGTAGAGAATTCGCTAGTAAAGGAACTCTCTCTTGACAATGAAAATCAGTTAGTCAAATGATTTCTAAACACCTCATAATTATATTGTCTCTGGCATGTTCTTTCTCTATAATTATAGAACTTTCTCCAATTTTATTTTGCCTACAAGATTTCTATGGTCTTGTCCAACTCTGAGAGGAGTTGATTCTATTTAAAATGTACTTTAGCATAGTCATTTCAAATTAAAACCTTTTTCTGCCTTTCAACTCTTTTCCTAATTTTTAAAGATTATTATAGAAATATGCTATTCTAACTGAAATGGTTGACTAGGTTGAAAAAATAAAATCTAGAATTCCAAATTACTAACACTGATTTCTTTCATGTACTTTATGAAATTCCTAAGTAACACTGTTCTGATGGTGAGGTGTTGGAGGGCATGAGAACTTTTCCAGTTCTAAACAACTAATTTCCAAATGAACTTTGAAATGCATTTTGTTTCTAATCTCGGTAGGCTTCATATGACTAAACTGTAGAATTTCTCAACTTCTGGGTCATACCCACAAAATCCAAAACAGCTAAAATCTTAAATTATTGAGAAGAAAAACTGATTCATTAGAGGGGACCCTAACCATTTGATCATGCATTTCACTTTTGTAGATGACATGATACAGTCTCTAGGTACACCTTCTTTCTATCCATTCACCTAGAGCGTATTTAAATTATTGGTTTAAAAAGTATTTAAGTTGTATAATCAGAGCTTGGTCAGAAGATGCCACAGAAGAAATACTCTCCATATGACTTAGCAGCAAGATTCCTTTATAAGCATTTTTTTCCTTCTCTTTCCTCACCAAGACCTTCCAGTTCTTCTACTTCTTGGATGACACAAGTGGAAGGAACTAGGATTTGAAGCCTCAAAGATTTCATGATATCATTGGTTTTCTGGGGTCAGGAAGTTCTGGAGAAGGCTGTTCCTTTAAACAATTTATAAGAAAGAGAAAGATAGGACATTACCTATTTCCTTTTTTCCATATCATATCCACAGAAAACATCTAATAATTACCTATACCTAAGGATCTATAGGAAGCTTTTCATGTTAATTTTATACACAATTAAATTTGAGACCCAACTGTTATTTGAAAGTATTTCATATGTAGATATTTATTTGGGAGACAATTCTATTTAAAGAAACACAATCTAAGAAAGAATAATTCATCTATGTTGCTAAAATTTAAATGCCTTTCACTTTTAATTTCCCAGGCTCATGTCCAAAAGTACACCCACATACTGTGGGGAAAAGGACTATTAAATTAGGGCTATAAAAGGCAAAATTTATTACATCCTAGGACATAAATATGAAATGATAAAAAGCCAATACCTGTGAACCACTCAAGCACTTACCTTGCCTAAGAAACCTTCACATTACCCAAACCACTTGATGAAATTTTATGGTGGATATATTTCAATTTGTTTTTTATAGACCCCAATAATACATTTATCCTTTAAACATGAGACTTAGTATTAGCATAAGAGGGAGTTTTATGGAGCTTGTTCTGTAGAACATAGATTAAAGTGTGGGAGCAAATGGTATAGGTATTGGTTAAAGTGGCCACTGACTACTGGTTTGAGAATATTGGAGGGTTGGTACTTTCCTCACAATGAGGACTTGGATCCTGTTCTCAACATAGAAATTTAGGCCACAAATGCTGGCTGTTAAATGGCATCTTTCTCAAGGCAAGCAAATGTGTGAGAAATATTTTAAGAGAGAGCTTGTTTTTGTGGGTAAAGCACTCAGCTTGGAGTAAGAAAGGCTTCATTTAGAATCTCTCATCAGAGACATATGAATTATGTGGCTTTGGATAAGTCATTTAATCTCTCTTGACTTCAGTTGCTTTATGTATAAAAAGGGGTAATAATCGATATCTAATAAGGTTTTATGATGATCAAATGAGATTTTATGCACACATACATATAGTGCTTTACAAACCTCAAAGCGCTATATAAATATCAGCTGTTATTACTGACTTCCTTCTCCAATTGTTTAAACTATTTCTCTCTTTATTATAACAGCAGTGCAAAAACATAACCTCTATTTTTCCTCTCTGCTTTGGCCTCCTTGTAAAGCTGCCTTTATTTTTAGGATCACTGCAGAAAGAAAAAGGATGGAGAAGTTAACATTAACTACATAGAACAGAATACTTTGTAGAAAACTATTGCAATATCTCTTTTTCCTGTGCAGAGTCACACAAGATAAGGAAATACATTTCGGAATTTATACATTTCCCTGGTGGTATGGGGTCACTACATTCAAAACAGTCGGTGCCACCTCAGTCTACTTGGGAGAGTATTATACGTCTTTCTATTCCAGAGTATTATTTTTCAGAATAGTAGCAGGACCTTGTTAGTAATAAAAAATGTAATGCCTCAAAAGTTCTGTTGTCAGCTATTTGTCATTTTCTTTGGTAGGCTGTAATATGAGTTACACTAATCAAAAGAATTCAGCACTTAGTAGTCAACCTCCTGAAGACTGGCTTCTCAAAATTGTGTTTTGCTTGTCCTTAGATCATAGGCATAGCTTTTGGGACCAGACAGAGGTGCTAGAATAAAATGGAGAGTTAAATCCAGGATACAATGAGGCAAAAGAGTAAGAGTTCAAGAGAAACAAAGTAGTGGGCTTGCGTTCATGAAGTTCAGAGTTCAAATCCTGCCTTGGACACTAGCTTTGTAGCCCTAGGCAAGTCAGTTAATTACTTTTTCAGACTAATTTTTTTCATCTGTAAAATGGAAATAGTAATAGCATATATTTCAAAAGGTTGTTGGAAGGATTAAAAAAGATAATATATGGAAAGCACTTTACAAACTTTAAAACATTATGTAGGGGGCAGATGGGTAGCTCAGTGGATTGAGAGCCAGGCCTAGAGATGGGAGGTCCTAGGTTCAAATCTGACCTCAGACACTTCCTAGTTGTATGACCCTAGGCAAGTCACTTAACCCCCATTGCCTAGCCCTTACCAGTACCTAGCCAGTACACAGTATTGACTCCAAGACGGAAGGTAAGGGTTTAAAAAGAACATTAGGTAAATGATAGTTTTCAGTACTATTGGTATTAGATAAATATTGATAATATCATATTTATAAGTATACCATATAAGTATATAGAACAGGAGTTCCAAACCTAGTGTCTATGAATTTGATTTCTAAAAATATATTTTGATAACTGTATTTTGATATGCTTTCCTTTGTAATCTTACACATTATTCCAAGAAGTGGCTGATGTGCCTCATCAGACTGCTAATGGGGTCCATGACACAAGGACATCTTTGTGAAATAGAAAGACTGATAGATTTGGAGTTATAAAATCGTAGCAAAGAAAAAAAAAAGCCTGGATATACCTTACAATGGACTGCAACCTCAAATGAACCAGCAATGAGCTATGAGGACCTTGAATATAACGAAAAGTCAAAAGCTTTGGAATTTGAATGAATGAATGTATTTATGAATGATTGAAGCATATTAAGTAGTTACTATGTACGTTAGAGTGTTCTAGTGCTAGAAATACAACTGTTCAAGTAAAACAGTCCATGCTCTAAATATAGTTTCATTCTAATGAAATATAACATATGTGGAAGGTTTCATTTTCAGGTGAGATGGAAAGGTCCCATGGTCCCTGGGGAGCTTCTTTCTATTATTGTTTTCACTGGTAAAACTAGATCTGTTTTTGCTATTAAACCATTTGACAATCTCAAGAAATTTGATATAAGAACTTTCTTTTCTAGGTCTACAGTAGTTATAGTGTATTCAGGTAAATTCTGGACTCCATATTTTCCAAAGGGCATTGATGAGCTGAAGCAGGCCCAAATAATAGCAACATGATGGTAAAGAGCCTCGATGTCATGCCATTTAAAGACTGGTTGAAGGAATTAGGGGGTTTTAACCTGAGAAAAATTACTTCAGTAGAGAACAAATAGTTAACATGTATTTAAAGTGGAAAAGGCATTGAACACAAATAATGGGGAGTAATGAGTTGAAGATGCAAAGAGGTAGATTTAGGCTTAAAATAAGGAAAAACTTCCTAAAAATTATGAGCTATCCAAAATTGGAATTGATTACTTCCAATAGCAGTGAGTTCGTCTTCACAGAAAGACTTCAAGTGGATGGGGAAGAATAACTTCTTGGGTATGGAGCAGAGGAAATTCTTGTTTAGGTAGAGGTTGGAATTGGATGGCTTCTTGGGTCACTCCTATTCTGAGATTGGGAGACTTCTGACAATATTTGGATTCACTGAAATACTAGCGTGTAAGCAAAAAATAATTTAGGAGCTTTTGTCAATTCCAACTTCATCCTCTCCAATAAACCTAAGCAATGGAATTTGATTGATGTATTTCTTTTAGTTATGAAATTGTGAGCAGTCAGTATATGGCATGAAAAGGGCATATATGGATATGCAGCAACTTTCCCCAAACAAACAATAGTTAAATATGTAATAGAGAGGAGATATGGAGGTGGTACCTAGGTGACACAGTGGATAGAGTGCCAGTCAGAAATGCTCATCTTCCTGAGTTAAAATAAGGATTTAGATACTCAGTAGTTATGTGATCCTGGGCAAGTCACTTAACCCTGTTTGCCTCCATTTCCACCAATGTAAATAGAGTTGGAAAAGGAAATGGCAAGCCACTCCAGTATCTTTTCCAAGAAAATCTCAATTATGTCAGGAAGTGTTGAAACCAATTGAAAATGACTGAATATCAAAACAACAAAACTAGTAGGGAAGGGTAGTAGTAAAAGAAGGAAAGCAAAAGAGATTTGGTTGTATATTTGGATGAATTGAAAACATCATGAAAAATCTATATACATTTTTATTGCTTCCAGGCCCTCTAGTAAATAGTCTGAGTACTTCTGAAGTGCTGAGTCAGAGGACAACAACCTTTTAGTTATTAAAAAACATAACTTAGGGGGCAGTTGGGTAGCTCAGTAGATTGTGAGCCAGGCCTAGAGATGGGAGGTCCTACTTTCAAATCTGGCCTCAGACACTTCCTAGCTTTGTGACCCTGGGCAAGTCACTTGATCCCCATTGCCTAGCCCTTACCACTCTTCCACAAAGGAGCCAATACACAGTATTGACTCCAAGTCAGAAGGTAAGAGTTTTAAATAATAATAATTTACATGGTATCTAATATGTATAATCCACTATGACAGACACTGGGAAAAATAATAAAGACAGAAATTATAAGTCCTACTCTTAAGTAGTTAACAGAGTGAAGTAGTTTAGATGGATAAAAAGATAAAGAGTCAGACAGATAAACATAGAGAGACAGACAGACAGACAGACAGACAGATAGATAGATAGATGATAGATAGATAAATAGATAGATAGACAGATAAGTAGGTAGGTAGAGAG
>NC_058132.1:512420242-512428754 GCF_016433145.1 Gracilinanus agilis
AAGGAAGGAAGGAAGGAAGGAAGGAAGGAAGGAAAAGGAAGGAAGGAAGGGAAGGAAGGAAAGAAGGAAGGAAGAAAGGAAGGGAATGAATGAATGAAAGAAGGAAGGAAGGAAGAAAAATAGATAGATAGATAGACAGACAGACAGTAGAAGACAGATAAACATAGATTAGATAGAAGATAGATAAACATAGATAGATAAACAAAAATAGAACAGAACATAGATGAGTATATTTGTATAAAAGAAACATAAAGTTATGAGATGGGTGGCATAAACTGAGATGAGAAAATGTATCTCCCTGTTCTTGGTGTAGAACACCTTTATAGTCAAGGCTAGTTGATCAGTTGTTTACTTTTGTTGATCTGCTTTCTTTCTTTCTTTAAGCAAATGATTATTGGAACAAAAGATAAAAATGGCCAATAAAATTAGAAATAATTTTTCAAAGTTTTCTGTGAGGGCAAGGAATATGATGTGCCATGAATAATAATTAATTTAGAGCAAGAAGGGAGCAAAGTATACCTGGCTGAAATCATCCATTCTGCCACCTGGCATTTTTAGGCAGTAAATTTTCATGTAGATAATACACTGCCTAGCAAGTTGCACCATCACTGGTTTTTATGTATGCCAAATTCCCTGTGGTCTCCAAACTTAAAGTAGAATCTGTGAAATTGATTGGAACTAAATATTTTACTATATAAACAAACTTCTCATTGACTAGTTTTCACTTTTTAAAGATTAGTCAAATGAAACATTATCATTACCTGAATTTGTCTAATAAATATTCTGAAAACTCTATATGCACATTTTCCAACATCACCAAATTATCTCAGCCAAATGTAAAAGATGTTGACACCTTAATGGCTACTGTTTATAATAGTAATCATAGTAGCTACATTTTATACATTGCTTTAAAGCTTGCAAAGAATATGGCATGTATGTTATCTCATTTGATACAAAACTCAGAATGTGTGACGTGGGTGTAATTATCACCTCCATTTTACAGATGAGAAAACTGTCTTGTCCAGGGTCACAAAGATGGTATGTGTCTGAAGTAGGATTTTAACTCAATATTACTGATTTTAAATCTAGCATTATATCCAATGTGCTATGTAGTTGAGATGTAATAGTTATCAAATATTTATTTATTTTATTTTATTTTATTTTCAGGTCCATATTCTTTCTTTCTCCCTAAGAAAGCAAGAAAAGCAAAACTCCTGTTAAAAAAATCTATATTCAAGCAAAACAAATCCCTGCATTGGCATTAACTGAAAAACATGAAAGGAGGAAAAGAAGAAAGGTGAAAAGGAAGAAAAAATGTATGCATGTAGTTTAAATATTTTTATTATTTTTTAAACTTTCTTTCCATCTTAGAATTAATACTGTGTGTTGTTTCCAAGTCAGAAGAGTGTTAAAAACTAAGCAGAGAGAATTGAGTGACTTGTCCAGGGTCCCACAGCTGGGAAGTATCTGAGGCCAGATTTCAACCCAGGACTTCCCTTCTGTAGACCTGATTCTCAATCTACTAAGGCAACTGATTGCTTCCCTCCAAATATTTTTAAATTATTTTTATTTTGTTTTTTAAAAAATTCTACATTAATACTATCTTAAATAACATAATGCCGAGGGCAGCTAGATGGCTCAATGGATTGAGAACCAGCCCCAGAGATGGAAGGTCCTGGGTGAGAATTTTACCCCAGATACTTCCCAGGTCTGTGACTCTGGGCAAGTCACTTAACCCTACAGTGCCTAGCCCTCACCACTCTTCTCTCCCTTGAAACCAATACAAAGTATTGATTCTAAGATAGAAGGTAAGGGTTTAAAAAAATAATATAATGCCAACAAAAGAAGTGCTTTCTCAGAGTTTTCTAAAGTCAATCAATCAACAAATACTTATTAAGCACCTATCATGTGCCAGGTTTTGGTCTTTTTCCTTATTTTTCTATTCATAAGAGAGTACGCATACATATACAGGGATAAAAGACAGGCAATTGTGGCCCTCAAGGAATTTACTTTCTAATGGGCAAAGATAAGACATAAAATTTGAAGTGAAAAGAAGTGGGACATGGTGGCTAAGTCCAGAGAATGAAGGATCAGGGTCTGGGGTCTTTTCCAAAATGGAGGTTCTAGAAAGAAATCATCAGCAAAAAAAGGTGCCAAAAGGAAAAGAGTCTTGAAGCTTCTGAGTCATGGTGGTTAAGTTTGGAGAATGAGAGATGGCTGGTCTGGAGTACTTCCCCAAAAATGGAAGTTGAAAAGTCATTTAATAACTATTTTTATTTCAAGATAGATGAAAAATCGATGAAAGAGAGAGACTAAAATTTTATCTTTATGTAGCAATGGATGGTTATAAGAACTTTTCTACACATTACATAATTTTCATGTTGGCCTTTACATTAGTCCTAAGATGTATCTTGTACAAGTCTTCTTTTTGGGTGTCTCCTCATCCTGCCCTGTGTCATCCTCCTTATGTCCCTTTAGACCAACCCCTAATGGAACCCTGGATTATGCTTCTGCATCCATATAGACCCTGATAGATGAACTTTTACCTTCTCTTCCCAGAGCTAAGGCAGACCTTTATGCCATCCCTCTGCCATCCCCTTACTATGTTCCCAATGAGAAGACATTCACATATGAAAGTTCTGCAAGGCAAATAGCAAAGCCAATGTACAATAGGGTACACTGACAGCAAAGAAGTCAATGCTTAGAGGTTTGTAGGGCATAGGGAGACCTATATTGAAATCCAGTGGTACTTAGGACCCAGGGATAAGAAAGATAGTGTAATGTATTCACAGAGCAGGAGAGGAGTGGAGGATGGAATTAGGCCAGACCCAGAGGCTATAGGCTAGAGTACAGTGTATAATGTAACAGGGATCCTGCATCCAAGCTGGCAGAGAGATAGGTGAAACTCTCCCTCACCAGCAAAGCCAAACCCCTTTAAGCTCAGGGTTCTATGGCCCTGCCCTAAGAAAGGAAGAAATCCTACTGGTGAAATGATGGGGTCAAACAGGAAGGAGAAATGGCACTTACTGGACCCATCAACTTAATGGAGTTGGTAGCTGTAGCCTTCAGAATGTTCAGACAGTTGCTTTCACTTGGCCTATGTTGAAGGTAAAGCAATGACTTCAAGTTCTTAGGCTTAAAGGTTTAAGGGATTTATTTGGTGATAAATGTATTAGGTAAAATGGGATAGGAAAGAGGGTAAGGTAATCCAAGATCTTAAGTCAGCTAACTAGTCTTGAAAAGCTGAAAGGACTTCTTATGGAGCAGAGGATAAGAATACCTTATTGGCAGACTTAACTCTGATAATGCTTGGCTCCTGACCCAGGGCTGACAAGCCCTGGCCAGATGGTGATGTTTAGTTGGTTGAAATATATTCTTGTTCCCTAAGAGATGGTTGGATATGCCAATGAGTTGTTATTTGGCCAGCAATGATAGATGAGCCTACCTGAAATCTAAACCCACGTTCCTCCTCCCTCCTCCTAGAGGCCAACCCCCAAAGAAGTAAAAGGAGAAGTAAAGTCAGGGATGTGGGACCCTTCTTATATACTCACACTTCAACTGTCAAGCCTGGCACCAGCCCCTGTCTCATGCCAGGTTCAGTGTTCTAACTGGGCAACTGCTAGCTTGCACCCATGAAAAACATGGCTGCAAGATTTATATACTACAATAGGGAGTTCTTAATTTGGTCTGAAAGATTCTAGTTGATTACTTCTTGTTCATCAAAGGTGTGAACTGTCATATTCAATCTATAAAGAGTATCTTAGACCAATGACCTTAGTGAATTGGAGATCCAGGTAGCATCTGAGTTGGAAGCTAGTTAAACAAAACTAATCTAGTGCCAACTTGGTCTGATCCATCTTCTTGCAGCCAGTGGTAGACAAGTGAAGATCAAGTTGAAGCCACTGGGAGATGTGGTCCACATCTGTCTATAGTCATGTTCTTAAGTTCCTTATGATGTATTTATGGATACACAATCCCACCATGACTCAATAGTCTCAAATCTCTTTTCCTATTGGCACCTTTTTTCATTGATGAGTTTTTTCTGGAATTTCCATTTTGGAAAAGACCCGAGATCCTGACCCTTCATTCTCTGGATTTAGCTACCATGTCCCCCCACTTCTTTTGACTTCAACTTTTATAATTTATCTTTTTCCCTTAGCAAGTAAATTCCTTGAGGGCCATGACTGCCTGTTTTTTTTTCTTGTATGTATATCTGTACTCCCTTATGAATAGAAAAATTAGGAAAAAGACCAAAACGTGGAACATAATAGGTGCTTAATAAGTATTTGTTGATTGATTGACTGTAGAAAACTCTGAGAAAGTACTTCTTTTGTTGGCATTTGAAGGTTAGTATAGTTTAACCACCAAAGTAGATGAGTTAAAAAAATGTCAGTATTTCAGAGTTAGGAGGGATCACTTTGGTCAGGGATGCTCACAGAAAGTTTAATGAATAATATGAAACTTGAGTTATGGTAAAATGAAGATGTTTGAAGGCCCATGAGTAGACTAGTTTGGGCAGAGCACAGATGATTTAGACTAAGAGGCATTTCTTGTCTGTTTATGTGTTAGTTTCAGAGACAATGGCTTTATGAGTCATGCTGGTTTGATAAAATAATAGCTAACTTCTGGGTTCTGGAAGGAACAAGTCAAGAAAATTATAGGTTCAGCAACCTATTTGTTCCTTTAAAGAGACAGAATCACAGAAAGGTTATCCCAAATTGCACTAACGTTTATTCAAAATAGAGTAAAGTGTCCCTTTAATTGAGAATTTTAAAAGTTTCATGTTGATGTTTGTTTAAAAATAAACTTCTTGATATTAGAATTAAATTTACACTCCTTTGGGAGGATCTGAGAGTTTAAATCTTTAAATATTAATAATCATTTCTCTTTAAAGAATAAACTATAAATCTTTCTACGAGAAATAATAGTCACCAGTAAATGTATAATTGCATATACATGTATGAGCACACACATGTTCCTCATATTAGGATATATTATTGGCAATAATTGCCATCTTTGTATTTTAGAGTCTTCGTGTGCTGAAAAGATAAATTCAGGGCAGCTCTACATTTTGCATTGTAAAAATGCTACAATTTTAGTGAGCACCTTGGAAACAGTTGAGTTATCGATAACCCCAGTTTAGACACTAAACCTCTAGTAAAACCATTTTATATAGTCTTAGTAAGGCTCCTTGCCTTAGTTCTTTCTCTTTTTTTCTTTCACAGTGTTACCTAAAATAGTCTTTGCAACATGAATACATATCTGTATGCATATATGTGCATGTGTATATGTATGTGAAATATATACAGAATTGTCTAATTGAATTATAAAGTATAACCAACACATAATTAATCAGCATAAAGGATTTTGTGGGTGAAGTGTGAAAGAAAGTGGGACTTGGCCATATAACAAGAAGAAGGGACGAATAAACACGTTAACTTGAGGAAAGGGTTTGTTCCATTTTTGTCTTTGTATGCCCAATGCCTAAAAAAGAACACATATCTACAGTGGATATATTGTCTGGAATCAGGAGGACCTGAGTTCAAATTAGGTCTGAGACTTACTAGCTGTGTATCTCTGAGCAAGTTATTTTACCCTTTTTTCCCTCAATTTCCTCATTTTAGAAATGGAGATGATGATAGTATCTCTCTTCGGTTGTGAGGTTCAAATGAAATAATTTGCAAGTCATTTAACATGATGCCTGGTGCATAGTAAAAGTTATAAATGTTAGCCATTATTATCAGTAGCAATAATGGTAGAAATATGATAGGAGGCTAGTAAATATGGTTGAATGAATACTTAATTGTTAAGAAATCCAAAGGAAGATACAACAGTATATAGGGTGAACTCCCTAAAAATAGTTTAAAGAAGACTCTGGATGAAATTAGACAGGAAAGGAGGGCATAGGTGGAATTTGATCAGCATTACTGGGGGGATTGATGACATATTAAAACAAATTATATTTACCATATTCTGATCTGAGAACTATGCTAAAAGGAATAAAAGATGATTAAGGAAATATAAATATTTTAGTAGGTCATTATTAGATTAATGGTTATAACTAGATCATTAAGAAAGAGATGACAAAAATAGGTTATGTGAACTCAAAGCCATAAGTTCTCATGACACAATTAATGGGAAACGAATGAAGAAAATGTATTAAAACTCTTGAAAATCGCCAAAATTGATTTTCTAATACTAAACAAACAACCAAAAACATGAGAGAAGATTCAATGCTTATGACTGAATTACAGAATTAAAACAGAAAACAGGAAGTAGAATGAATACTGTTCCATAATGGGCCAACAGATGCTACCTAATGAAAAATTGTTACTCAGCATACAACTTATCCACCCTTCAGATTTCTCCCAACATTTCTGAAAAATTTTAATCAATCTTTTCAGTTCAGTTTGATTTTCTGAATATAAATTTCTTCAGTTTTCCCTTGTTCTCAGTTTGTACACTTGCTCATTTGTAACCTATAAATGAATCTACCTGATTATTTGTCCATCTTGGCACTTCATCATCCCTCAGTACAAAAGTTTTTTTTGAGTTATGTCTCACCTTAGCCCCTACAGCTACACCTTATTTTTAACTATTTCCCATTGTTCCCCTTGGCTTCGTTTAATGAACCAATACCTATGCTTCCATGATTCACATCGCTTCTGTCACTAACCAAAAACTTTCACATAGCTTAAAGAAAAAGAAGAAAATTCATAGTTGCTGCTTTCCATTCACCCCAGTTTTACAGTGTACAGATTTCCTAGCCCTTTTGAATTCACTTGTTTGAATTTACTTAAACCTGAAAAGAAACCCCTAAAAGGTGACTCCACATTCTAAAATGAAGCCAGCTGCTTCTAAATCAAACCTTGTTTTCACCCAATTATATCCTTAGACTATTGTATTTATTTCACTCTTTTATTGCTAAGGATGCTAAATAAATATTTGGCACTTGCTGAATGCATTTCCTCACTTTTAAATTATCTCACAATTAAAATATGACTTTTAGGGGCAGTTGGGTGGCTCAGTGGATTGAGAGCCAGACCTAGAGATGGGAGGTCCTAGGTTCAAATAGGGCCTCAGACACTTCCCAGCTGTGTGACCCTGGGCAAGTCACTTGACCCTCATTGCCTAGCCCTTACCACTCTTCTGCCTTGGCTCCAAGACAGAAGGTAAAGGTTTTAATAAAAAAATAGATAAATAAAATAAAATAAAATCTGACTTTTATACAATAATTTTACTGAAATAAGACATTCAAACGATGGCTTGAAATCATCACATTCAATGGTCTTTTAATTCACTAATTTTCTTTGATCTTGTTCCTGTATTTAAAACCATTTACCACCTTTTCCTAGAAAAATCTCCTCTTCTTGTTTTCTATGACTTTTTTTCCTTCTACTCCTTTTATTCCACCTTTTTTCTGGTCTCTTTTCTTTTTCCTTCCTCAATTGTGGCAGTTCCCACTTTTAAAGAAGGCCTTATTTTCTGCTGTTCTTTCTTTATAATCTATATTTTTTCTCTTGGAGAATTTACCTATTTTCAAAGCAACTACTATTGACCTTTTGTCTTTGACATCTGATTTGGCATTTCTAGGCTTAACCTATCTTCAATTTTTCTCTGATTTTTAATATTATATCTTTATTTCTAGGTATCCTTTATGTTGTTTTTCATCTTTATTGGGGGAAAGAGTGTCTTGTTTCCCATATTTTTGCCCCAGCACTTGGTATAGTATCTAGTGCATAGAAAACACTCAAAAAACTTTCTTTTTTCTATCTTCAATTACCTACTATTGCCATTTTCAAAATCATTATGTTTGCAAGAGAACTTATCTTTTTCCTTTTCACTTCATTGTCATTAGAACTATTATTCCCCCAGGAATCTAGATACATTAGATTAGACATTTTATTCTTCTTCCTCTTTTTAGTGGTATTAATACCTAGAATCATTCAATAAATTATAATCATTCTCCATTCTTAATATTAATATTTTATATTTGTCCTTTCCTTTTCATTCACATTACTATGATCCTAATTAAGATCTTTTGCAACCTTAAAACTGGACTAATTCAAAATATCTTAAGTATTCTTCATGCCTCATCTTTCCCCATTTTAGTCTACCCTGTATTCCACCACCAGATGAAATCTTCCTAAAACAGCCATCATACATTCAGAGATAAAAAGAGTTGCAGAGAAAGAGAAAGAGCCACAGAAGCAAAGACAGAGACCATATCACTGGAAAGAAGTAAATGTACTAATTATTTTATGAGAAAAAGTTGAATGTTTCAAACTTTAATCTAGTAAACTCAGTTCATAGAAAAATATAATATTCATTATCAAAGAGGAAGGTGTTCATTACAAACTAGTAATGTGCTCATCAATTACTAATCTTACCCGCTCTCTTTCCCTCCCCCCTCTCCATCCCTCCATTCTCCCTCTTTCTTTCTTTCTTTCTTTCTTTCTTTCTTTCTTTCTTTCTTTCTTTCTTTCTTTCTTTCTTTCTTTCTTTCTTTCTT
>NC_058132.1:512431561-512454187 GCF_016433145.1 Gracilinanus agilis
CTTTCTTTCTTTCTTTCTTTCTTTCTTTCTTTCTTTCTTTCTTTCTTTCTTTCTTTCTTCCTTCCTTCCTTCCTTCCTTCCTTTCTTTCTTTTCTCTCTTACAGGGTTATTACACTGGTGATATACCAAGTGCTTTAGTGAATGGAAGGCCAGATTTAAAATCTGAGAGACCAAGGTTGAAGTACTGATCTCATATACATGAATTGTTGGAACTATGGAGAAATAGTTACTTAACCTCTTCATGCCCCAGACAACTCTCTAAGTCTATAGGTTACATAGGGTTGGATGGTATGTAGTTTTCTAAAATGATGAAAACATAGGTCTAGCCCCCAAATCTCCCCTATAAATTACATTTTTAATTAGAGAGATAGAATAGCAAACCTTATTTTAAGGAGGAATTTAATAAAGTTACTCATATTGTGTTTAAGGAAAAGACAGAATATTTGGACTAGATAATAGTATAGTCATGACAGTTTAGAATCAATTAATCAGTTGGACACTGAAATTATTAATATATAGAACTGGGATCTGAAAATGACTCAAAGGAGGAGTTGGTGACTAAACAAGCATATATCAGGTGCTTACTATATCTCTCAGACTGTGGTAAGTGCTTGGAGAAACAAGGGATAAGAATAGACTCTATCATCTAGGAGATTAAATTGTAATCGAGGAGACAATAATATAATGGCAACAAGATTGTTACCTTATTAAATTTTAAAGATTGGCTTCTCTAGGAGACATCTAACTTTAGTATTTTGCACTTGAAGTTAAAACTAGGATTGATGACTGGAAATGATAGTAAATTCACTTTTTCTTCCACATTAGGAAAAACTTCCTATTAAAACTTCTTGAAAATTAAATGAAGAAATGATTTCCCTATCACTGGAGGTTAGGTTCATAATTTTAACTGAGGTTGCCCAGTCAAATTCTGAAGTTCTTTCCAAACAGTTTTACCTTAAAATGCAAATACCCACGATAACTTGTCATAGTAAGAATACATTTAAAAAAAAAGGAACAAATCCTTTCTTCAGTTGCTCCTACCTTAGCATTTTCTAACCAAGGAAGAAGTTTTGAGGGAATATAAGTAGCCCAGAATAAATATATAGAACTTTGTATCTGAGGGGAACTTGGTGATCATCCATTGAAACCTCTTACTTTGCAGGCTCCTAGATGACTATGTGCATTGCCTAAAGTAACCCAGATAACTGAAAAGGAGGGTCAGGATTATTACCATCACTGACCCAGCTCAAGTGCCACCCTCCTCTCATGGAGCCTTTCTTGATCACTCAACTTAGTCCATCATAAAAAGAAGACTTTTTTCATCTTGTATATATTTTTTACATAACTATATAGTACTTGTGAGGCATCTCTCTCAATTCAACTCGAATAAAATTGTAAGTTCTTTGAGACAAGAATGGTTAATACTTTTTAGATTGCTATGACCTTGCAGAGAGAAAGGCCCCAAATATGTACTTAATAAATGTTTCTTGATTGACTGATCCACAAAAATTCCACTGTCTTGCCTCCCGTGTGATACATCAATGTTCTCTACTGCCAGAATAGAAATGAAGTGAAATACTGATGGATCCAGATCACACTTAGAAAAGAGTTTTCATCTTGTCCCCTGGGATTCACTTTTAAGTGGGTTTGTATTCAACTGAGGTTGTACTAGGGGAAAAAAACCCTGTCATTACATTGGAAGTGAATTTCCAGCAGGAGAATTTATTTGATTAATTTACTTGAACAGCTCTTCTTATTTGGTATTTCAAATGAGTGTTTTCCCTAAGTAAGGCTTTACAGAGCTCTAAATGGGTTTACAAATAAGAAGCAGGTAATAAGACTAGCATACCAATGGGTGCACATGGGATTTACTACAAAATACAGCTTAATCAATTTTCTCACTTTCAATCCTAGTTTAAAATAAATATCAGAATCTTACCCGCTATCAAGCAGTCATTGTAGGGGCTAGTGAAATTTCTCCTAAAACAAAATAGAAATTCTTCCTGTTAGCAAAGCTCAATTTTGGTTGTAGGGATTAATAGTCTTTGCATGAGCAGTGAAGGAAGTGTTCTAGTATACACATAAACAAAATAAGGCTACATTGCTTTAGGGAGCCTTATTCTATCATTCCGGTAGAAATGCATCGTCAGCAAGTGAAGTGTGCTGCCAAGATCTGGCAAATGTTGCTCTTGGAAGTTGATGCCAAGAGAATAAAAGAAAGCAAATATTGGTTTCTGTTATATAAACAAGTCATGCTCTCCTGTTTTGCAACTTGAACTAATGAGAGAGTAGACAGCTCTTAATATATGCAACTAATGAGAAATGAGGCACTGTCTTCTTTTAAAACTTATTATCGTTGAAAGTATATTTCCACAGGGCAGTTGTATTCAGTATCAGATAACTGAAATTTTCTAACCTAAAAGTTATGTTTATTTATTTATTTATCTTTATATTCCTTTGTTTTTAAATAACTGTAGTCAAATCTACCAATCTCCATCCTCTTTTACTAGAGGTTAAATAAAGGGTGTAAACCCTACCTAAGGTATTGGCTTCCTCAAAAGATGTCAGATAAACAACTTGCTCTAAACTACTGCATTAAGCTCATTAAACACATGCCTATTACCCACATAGAGCACTGTTTCAAATATATGGTTTAAAGATCATTCAGTTTCCAATCTTAGAGGAAATAATATAAATAGTGAGGGAATCATAATATCTCTTTCAGCAATGTCCTTCTTAAACAGAAGTAACCTCTACATAAGCTTTTATTTTTAAATACCTATCTTTCACCATAGAATGATCATTTGATGTCATCACTAGACAAAAATTTTACAAGATAGAAAATTTAACAAGCTATTCAGAAGGCTACAGTTCATACTAATTTCCATTTTCAATGCTAAATATTTTAGGAGGTTTTCTCTGATAAATATACATCCTATATGACAGGTACTACTTTAACCCAAAGGGCTAAAGAAATAAAATATTATTATTTCTCCCCGAGCTTCATAAAAGCATGCTTCCAATAAATGGCATCTGAAAAGAACTTATGTCTTTGTCTTTGCAATATGATAAATGTGAACGTCTAAAAAAATCACATTAATTCTCATTGAATATTCTACCATTTTTGATATTTTATTCTAATCGGCATACAATTGGCTCATGTTGCTATCCAAAAACACACATATATAAATTAAAACTTTTATTTGCGTTCATCCAGAGAAGTCTAATCTAGTACTTTTAACTTAAATGATGAAACAAACATTGCTTTTTTTTTGGTAAAATCACAATTTAAATATGCTAATAACTAAATTTTGGTAGAAATATTGGCTTCAGAATATAGCAAAAAAAAGAATCAAGGTTATGTCTAGTAAGCACAGAGTTTATAATAGAGAGAGGAAAAAAGAAATCATTAACAAAATGCATTCAATTAAAAAACATTTAAACAGAATATCCAAAGTAAATATGTAATAGCATAACCATTGTGCCTATATAAATACAAATACAATTTCCTACCAGTAATTTTATCCTGACAATTTTGGCTCCAACATGTTCCTGTGTACAACTGAATCAATTTCACACTTACTCACCTCCCTGTCTCTGGGATGTGGTCCATTCATTGGTTTGATATTGCCATAGCAACTCAGCAACATGGTAACATGCTGGCCAAGCTCTGCTGTTCACCTCCCAGTATATGGTGAACAGCTGTCGAGTGTGTGTGTGTATATACACCACATAATGTTTTTTAGATATTGTCCCCCTTTTAACTGTTACTTAGCGTTCTATTTTAGTATCATCGTATCTAGTTCCAACTAATAATTTTCATCACTTCAAATGTAATCCTAAACATAACACCTCATATTATATACTGAGCTAATTGCAGCTCCTCCCCACCCCCTACTACAAGCTTCTTAAAGGCACAATGGAACTTCATAAGTTAACTTGCATTAACATGACAATACAGAAGCCCTAAGCTAAAATAAGTGTGTTAGCTATTTTAAAATAACAGTTTTTTCTTCTCTACAAAAAATAACACAGGGCTCATTTGACTCTAGAACATGAAAAGTTAACATAGATATAAACATCAGAAGCAGGATTTGTACTCAAGTCCTCTAAATCCCATCCCAGCTGCAATCTTAGCCCTTTCCTGTCTCTGTTCCACCACCCCCCCCACTGACTTTGCCTCACGATTTAAAAATCTAATATTGAAATATATAATATGTATTTATTACATGTAATATATAATAACATAATGAGGGAAATGTTGGATCTTTAATAAATTCATATAAAATTTGATGATATTTCAATTCCATTTTTATTTGTCAAGTCTAACCATAGAGAGGTTCTCTCTCTCCCTCTCTCTCTTTTTTTTCTGTTTGAAGGTTTATTCTGAACAGAAAAGGAAATAAAGTTTCAGATCAAGTGCTAACTTAATTGCCTTTGGCACCTTTGACAATTGTTTATTTAACTTCTATTTGAATTCAGTTCAAGAAGTATTTATTAAGCACCTACTCCGTATTAGGCTACAGTGCCAGGCACTGGGGATAAAAAAGCCAGGACTCTGATGATCCCTCACTAGTTCTGGAGCATTATCTTCCACTTTTGGATGGTGTTAATTTTTAGGAAGTTGTTTTCCTGATTCCTGACCCATAGTGTCATCCCTCCCACAACCACCTACTGTTTATTTTGTGTACATTATATGTGAACTAATGTGTGTATGTGTTTTCTCTTCCTTTTAGGTTGGAAGCTTTTTGAATGCAGGATCGTTTTACTTTTTCTTTGTTTCTTCAGTACCTAGCTTAGTGCCTGGCACATAGTAGGCACTTAATAAATGATTACTCATGTATGGATTGACAACTGCTTTTCTCAACTCTTAACAAAGTCAGCTTCGTGTACACATTGATATAATATGTAAGATGAGAGCTCATCAAAATGATACCATCCCAACAATTTGACAATAGTGGACTTTTTAAAGTTGGTGTTGCTTTGTTTTGTTGTTTGTATGTTGTGTTTTATGTTTTCTTTTCTTTTTCTTATTAAATGCATTAGGTGATAGGACTCTGAACTAGAAAGTCCAGAATCTGACTGCTAAACTTGACTGGAAAATAGGCTGAAGCAAATCTGCTACAAGGGTAAAAACAGGCAGGGAAACCACTCTGTGCAGTGGGTGGGACCAGAGAGCTTCAGGGAGGCAGCAGGTGGGAAGAGAAGGCAGTAACTCTACCAGCTGGTGCTGTTAAAAGGCGGGCTAGGGAGTCCTGAAGTGCTCATACACATATGAGCCCATGGACAAGAAAGAATTGGAATTGAATGCTCACTCCAATCTTCCTCTCTCCATTTCCACATGGACTTCAGGGAGCAAGCCTCTCAGCATGTTACCATTTTGTGAAATCCTGCTGCCTTTTTAGACTGTCCTTAAAGAATTAAAAAATTTAGCAGATAGCAGCTTTGTAGACCAGGGATTCTTAAACCGAAGTCTGCAGACTCCCAAAGTTTTCTGAATGGCTTTTGGGGCAGTTTTAGATGGAAGGAAAATTATGTCTTTGTTTTTACTAGCCTCCAATTAAAAATGAGCATTTCTTCTAATTATTTAAAAATATTATTCTGAGAAAGATCCCAGGGGCTTCACCAGACTTTAAAAGAGGTCTGTGACACCAAAACGTTCAGAACCTCTGATCTAGTCTGATCCTCTTGTTTTACAGATGAATATACTAGATGTCTAATAAACATCTTAAACTAAATATGTCCAAAACATAACTCATTACCTTTCTCAAAAAGCTTTCTCTTCCTATCTTCCCATGTTTCCAGTCCCTCCATCTTTTGAAGCTAGGAGTTATCCTCAACTTCTCACTATTTCTTATTCTCCCCATCCCATATCCAATCTATTGCCAAGACCTATTTATCTCATCTCTTCTCTCCCCTGACACCGGCACCACTCTTCAGTGGACCCCCATCCCCTCGACTTTGGCAATAGCTTGCCTTTAGATTTACCCAGCTCAAGTCTCTGCCCACACTAATCTACCTTCCATTCTGCCACCGATGATTTCCCAAAAGCTTAGTATCTGACCATGTCACTCCCCTACTCAGTAAATTCTTGAGCCTCCCTATTGCCTGTAGGATCAAATGAAATGCTCTTTTGATATTCAAAGTCCTCTATAACCTACCATGCTCTTTACCTTTTGAGTCTTCTTACTCTTCCATACATATTTTTTGATCCAGTGCCACCAGCCTTCTAGTTGTTCAATGAACAAAACATTCCATCCCTCCACTCTGGCCATTTTTTCCAGCTATCCTTTATGCTTGGGATGATCTCCTTCCTCATCTCTGCATACTAACTTCCTGGGCTTCTTTTGAGTCCAAACCAATATGTTTTCTTTTAAAAGAAATCTTTCAAACACCTCTTATTTTGAGTGCCTTTCTTCTGTTAATTATTCCCTATTTATCCTGTTTGTAATTTCCTTTGTATATATTTGTTTGCATGTTGTCTTCCCCCACTAAATTATAAGTTTCTTGAGGGCAAGAACTATCAGTTGCCTCTAGTTGTATCCCCAGCATTTAGCAAATCTCTAAAACAATGTAGGTGCTAAATAAATGTTAATTGGTTGATCTAAAAAAAAAACAAACTGATGTCCAAGGAGATTGAATTGTCCAAGGTCATGGAGGTAGTGAGTACCAGAAAAGAGATTTGAGCCAAAGTCCTTTTAAAGAAGAATAAGTGTCCTTTCCTTTGTACTATGCTGCCTCCTCTACAATATGCTACTGATTAAAGTCAGATTTCATTTACATAAAACTAATGGAGGGATCATATTGTGATTTTCTCTGGGCTCTGTCCCTTTTTCAAAATGACCCTGAGCTTAAGTTCCCAGAACCCAGATAATAGAGAGTATATATTAATAATGAGAGCTGAGAAGCAAAGATTTCAAGGCATGTACCCTTTTAACAGAGATAAAACACTTTGATTATTATCTATCAAAGGATGGGTCCTTCACTTGCCCAACCTGGAAATATTAAGAGGACATGGAGGGATATTACATTTCTTCTAAGGTAAGAATTATCACACCACCAGGATCAAATTATCACATACCATTGATTTAGTCCATAAATCTTAAACAAAACACTTGGGCCCAGAACTGAATAGAGAGAAGAGATTGGCCAGGATTACTTTCCAAAAAAAATCCAATATTCTCAGTGAACCCCAGCTAGTTGCTGTCACCATCACAACCCTCTATTTTAAGATTTTTCATCTGTTGGTGACTCTATAATGGGAATAACAGAGTGGAGGAGTGTGGTAATAGAATAATTATTTTATTTATTTTTATTCTTGAGTGATTTGCTATTTCCTTCTCCAGCTCATTTTATAGTTGAAGAAATTCAGGCAAAAAAGTTTAAGTGACTTACCCAAGGTCACATAATCAAAAAAGTGTCTAAAGGCAGATTTGAATTTAGAAAGAAGGGTCTTCCTGACTATACACTCTGAACTCTGTCTACTGTGCAATCTAGATGGCCAAGAAAATCCATATTTTCAGGTGATTCAGGACAACAAAAAGTGAATGCAGGGGTATAAGCACATGCAGATTAGAGCTAATGATGACATTTATGATTGCCTTCAGAAACAGAGTTCTAGCACTACTTACACAAAACTTTTTTTAGACCCCTCTTACTCTGATCTGCATTTAATTACTTTATATTTATTTTCTGAAAACATACACATATGTGTTGTCTCAATGAATAGGAAATAAACTCCTTGAGGCTAGGCATTGTTTTGGCTTTTGGTCTTTTTTTCCCTTTATTAGTACCTAAGACAAAGCCTGGTACATAGTCAAGTATTCATAAATATTTTTGATTGATTGATTGAAATGTCTCATAAAGGACATGGATGGCTAGAAAAATAAGTGACAGTCATGTAGCAAGAATAAGTACTAACAAGGAAAGCAACTTGAGTTTTACATTACTACTTATAAATTTTTTTAAATAGCCTCAAGGAAAATAATCATTCTAGATGAGAGGGCATAGGTTGGGTTGCAATCTGCAATATTGGAGGAAGTAATTATCTCAATAAGACCATAAATGCAAAGAAGTATTGAAGGGGAAAGAGCAATGTGTATGAAGTGAGAAGGCTTGGATTTGAATTTTACCTCTACTATGTATTATCCACATGATTTTAACCTTTTTGGTTGTCAGTTTTCTCATCTGTAAAAAAGGGAATTGGATTGAATGATGTCTAAGGTCCCTTCTATTTCTAAGTCTGTGATCTCATAACCTAGTTAGTTTTGTCATACCAAAACGACCAAGGAAAAACATAAAATACCAAAAACAACTATAATTGGGGGAGAGAAAGAGGAAGGTTGATGACTTGTGGACATATTTGAGGAAAACAGGAATTAATCCAGATGAATATGAAACCATATTAATTTTATTTACAGTGAGAGAAACTTGTAAATTTGTGAGAATATTTAAGAATAAACATGAATCATGTTCTTTTTCTCCAAAAGGTAAAACTTTAAAATCACAAAGAAAATAACTGTAAAAAAGTGTTGTTATAATTGTTCTTATAATCAACATTTAAATAAAATGTCATTCTAGCTCTAATTAGCATTGTCATATAAGTCATTTTCTACTTTATTTGTTCAGGAAATACAACTTTTAAATTAAGGAAGAAAATTCAAACAATATCATTATGGAAATTAATTTGTTTTCATGCCTAGTTATATTATGGACCCTTTCCCAGTGATTTCGTGCCTTCCTATTGGTTAAATCTTTTGTTTCTTTCCATCCATTCTATCAATCACTGTATGCTGTTATAACAATTACCTCATTGTAAAATGATCATCTCTCTCACCAAAGAATGCTTATGGGGGTAGTGCCTAACTTCACTCTTTATAGAACATGTGACTTCATTAGTGCCAGAGGTCCTTTGCAGAGATGTAAATCACCTCTCTACTCTACAATTTAGTGACTGGCTTCATGAGTCACTGTGACCAAAATAAATCCATCACCTGATTGTCAACTTTCTAGCCATAAGTCTCTCAGTCCTTAGACCAATTCTCTGACAGCGAAGCAGAGCCTGTCACTAGGACGTTATTCAAAGTCTTCCTCTGAGCTTCGTAGGACTTCTAGATATTGTGGCCTTCCAGCATAGCCTTTAGGAGCTCAGGGTCACCTTCATTGTATGAGGAAGCATCAACAGAGAAGGCAAATCTATAAAATGTAATGTTATTAGCCATTTTCTTCCCCCATCAAGAACATTTAAATATATCTTGCCATAAATATCAAGATCTCCAGTATAATATAGCAGTGTAAAGAACAGAATACTAGGCAAGAACCTGAGAAATCAGAATTTCAGTCCAAAGTCTATTGTGTAACCAAGCTATTCGATCATTTTCAATTGTGTCAAACTCTTTGCAAACCCATTTGGGGGTTTTCTTGGCCAAAATACTGGAGTGGTTTGCTATTTCATTCTTGAGCTCATTTTTTTACAGATGAGGAAATGGAGGCAAATATGGTTGTATGTCTTGCCTAGGGCCACACAGCCAGCAAATATCTAAGGCCAGATTTGAACTCAGGAAGATGAGTCTTTCTGACACCACACCCAGCACTCTATTCAGTATACAACCTAGCTGCTCCATTGGGTAAAAATAATAAAAATTAAAATCTTGGAACCTGGGTTTCTAGGTTTGAAAAATTATGACATAGTTGAAAAAAGTACTAATTACAGTGTCAGAATTCAAATTCAGGGTTCAAACTTAATCTCTTTCTATTATCATTTGTATCCCTTAGGTAAATTGTTTGAATTCTTTGATTCCCAGTTTTCCTCATAGTTAAGTGAGGGAGTTGGACTAAATGAACTTTCCATTCTGGTTTGAAGATCCTATGAAAATTGGGCTGATAAAAGTCTATTTTGTTTTTTCCTATATGTGACAATACATTTATCACCACTTGTATAGATATTCCTAGTTCTCTGGAATCCTCTCCTTTCAGCTGTGGTACTTAGACCTTCCTACTCCCTTTAAGGTTTAGCTCAAGGGTTAACAAAAAGAAACTTCCTCGGGTGTTATTAATCCCCCCATATTATTCATTACATTACCCTTCACTAACATTATATTTACTTTGTGTATGTAATGAGTATTTATGCTATACCTTCTTATCTCCTTCAAATGATCTTATCCCAGGTTTTGGAATAATGATAATCTAGAGAACAGAAGAAGAATAAAAGAATAGTAGTGATGTTCCCTCCCTTTCCTTCTCCCTGACATTCTTGCCTTAAAAAAATTAGTCACTTGGGAAGACAGAAGAAAGAGATTTTATGTTTATACGTAGAGGTCTGTCTTTCTTGCCCATTTTCCCCTTAAGAAAGTCTTCCTTTCAGTCATTTCTTATGGCTTCAGGAAGCAGAGAATGATAGCAAACTCCCAGGGGGCCCATGCTGCCAGAAATCACTGCTTGCTGACTTAGCTGCCTATACTGCTAACAGCAGTGGTTAAGCTGAAACAAATCCTGGAGAGATCAGCATCATAGATGTGAAGATTCTTGAGTAGAGATGAGCCCAAGGTCTTTTAGGGGCAAAATAGACCCTGAGCACAAAGAAGAACAGGAATCAGATTTGGGACCAATGTGTGGAACATTCTAGAAATAGAAAGGAGATTCTGTAAGATTCAGTGACTGGGGAGAATCCCAGGAAATAGATCTCTCTCCCAACTCTTGCCCAATGTCTACTGCTTTATTGTCCATTATAATTGGGTCCTAGACAATAGTACCATCCCTATTGTCTTTTTATCAGGTGTGTGAAGAAGTTCAGGGATCTGATCTGGCCAAGCCCTGTAAGTATTCTGAAACTTCCTTTATAGTTTTAATGTTAATCTCTGTGCTTAACAAAAATTGATTTCCTGATTAATAGCAATATAGCGAGTCAAGCCTGAGCTAGGATATAGAGTAGGAACTGAGCCATGGAGGTTTTCTTTTGATGCTGGCATCATTGAAAAATATTTCATATTTCATCCTTAGGCTAGAATCTAGCACTTGGTCAGTAAAGATTTCCTTCTTTTTCATCCCATATTGAGGGTCACTAACACATGCCTAAGAGAGCCCCCTGAGAAGCTGAACAGACTGACAGCTTAAATATAGCACCACTTAGTAGGCAATTTATATCCTGTACTATCTCATTGTCAAATCAACAAATATTTATTAAGCAAATATTTACTATATGCCAGGAACTATGCTAAGCATGCTACTGAGAAGTTTACAGTTTAATGAGGCAAGACCACATATAAAAGAAGCTAAAGGCGGAGGGTGGAAGGGGGCAGCTAGGTGGCAACTAGGTGGCTCAAGAGCCAAGACTAGAGACAGGAGGTCCTGGGTTCAAATCTTGCCTTAGACTTTTCTTAGCTGTTTGAACCTGGGCAAGTCACTTACCCACCCTTGCCTAGCCTTTACCACTCTTCTGCCTTAGAACCAATGTACAGTATGATTCTAAGAAGGAAGGTAAGGGTTCTTAAAAAAAGAATCTAAACAGAGTGGAGGAATAAGTTACTAAGAGGGAGGCATTATAGAGAATTTGAGAAAAGTGCAGCAAGGTGGCAAGTGAAAAGATAACTGGTCTGGGCATCCTCTTTAAATGGAGGCTCTAAGAAGAGATCTCCACCCTCCAATCAGAGGGAGGGACTCCAGGGCAGAGGGTACTAATGAGATATGAATTCCAGGGATGAAGTGATCTTCCATAATGATGAGGTTCCTGAAGCATGATTGAAAAGTCCAGAGGAGTGCAGCCAGTTGAGAAATTCATTAATTGCTTAATTAACAAATTGATATTTGCCTTTCTATGTGCTTTTGGAAGGCAACACACCAGCCAATGAGAACAGGCACGGAAGCACAGAGAGTATCATATGGCATACAAACCAAGTGAACACACAGCTTATACATTTTCTATATCTTAAAAATACAGAAAATGAGCCTGAGATTTTGGATAAAATTTTGAAGGTCATATCACTAGTAAATGGTAGAACCAGGATGTGAGCACTTTCCCGGCTTATAGTCTAGTACTGTTTCTACTATAATATATAACTGGGAAATAATTCATATAAAAATAAATTAAACTATTCATGTTGTGCTAAATTAAGTATAGTATTACTTATTTTTGTTTATTTAGGTACAAATTAAAATTGAATATGAAAGTATAAATTGTAAAGGATCTAACAAATCTAAGTCATCAGGTTATTTTCTCCAAAGATATTTTATATGTTTTTGAATGCTTAAGGAATCAATTTGCTGTGCTTAGAAAATCCAATATTTTAATTTAATGTGCTCTCACATATTATGAGATCCATTTCTGACAACAGAAAAGAAAATAGTATAACATTATTTATCTAAAGGGCCAAAATAATTTTCAAGGTATTTGCATAAGTTCAACAAAATTTTAGTCATTTTTTTAACTGAACAACAAATTTATGAGGGAGAATAATTCTGACAAGTATAATACAATAAAGAAAAATGATTGTCATTATCCACCCCTCCTCCTCACCCCCACAGTAATTTAATGCATTTCCATTAAAGGTCCACACAATATTGCTTTTACTAATGATTTAGTACCATAAACATGTGGATGTCATTTTCTGTTGTTAGAGGACATGGAAGAATATGAACAACAGAAGTGCAAGGAGTAGTTCTTTAGCTAACTCTAATTTTCTCTTTCTACAAATGAAATCAGGGCAGTAGAAACAAGCTTTACAGAAAAGAAAAAGGGGGAAAGAAGGGAGAGAGAGACAGAGAGGGAAACAGACTGAAAGAAATAGACATACAGTCAGAGACACAGAGAAAAAGAGAGAGAAAGAGCAAAACTAAGAGAGAGAAAGAAAAAAGAGAGGAAGACAGGAAAAAGGGAAGAAAAAAGAAAGAAAGAAAGAAAGAAAGAAAGAAAGAAAGAAAGAAAGAAAGAAAGAAAGAAAGAAAGATAGAAAAGAAAGAAAGAAAGAAGGAAAGAAGGAAAGAAGGAAAGAAGGAAAAAAGAAAGAAAGAAAGTTTTCCTCATGCAGATATGAGAAGTATGAAAGATTCTAGCCTAGACTTGTGGATGGGTGCATTACGCAACTTGTAGAGCTTACTTGAGCCACTGCTAGGCTCAAACAAAGAGTTTTATAGATTTTTGTTCTTCCTAAGACCCTGTGCACAGCTGCCAAGGGGCTGACGCCTGCTGAAAGCAAGTACCACTAGCAGCCATCATCAAACAGCTGATGGAGTGAGTAATCTCGTCGCCAATGGACTAAATACTTTCTCTGTGCCTGTTGTCCCTTCTCATTGCTCAGATGCTCTACTTCTTCACCATACATCAGCAATCTAGGCCATCGAAGCACAAAGGCAGTTCGACAGACAAGCCAGCTGGCATGCAACAGAATTGTAGAGATGAAGGACAGAGGTGGAGTTAGTTCCAACTGCACTGGATACAAACTAGAGGGAAAATTAGGAGTGTCTTGCCCAATAAAGGATCCAGACAGTCTGCACTGAAGTTCACTTCAGGCAATTTGGGCTCACATTTATTCCTTCCATTCCTATTATTAATTACTATAACTGGCCTGGTTTAAAAGCAAAATGTCATAATAATTTCCAAATTCTATGTCTATATTAAAGTACTAATATTAAAAATCATTATATTTTCTATTTTAGGAATTTATTTAAAATGAATTCTACAGAAAGTGTTTTCATTTTTAATCACCTCGTCTCCCTTGCTTTCCACTATAGTACAACCTCAAAGGTAAGTTTCTCTATTAATTTCCATGACCAGTGTTTCATATACACACATTCTTCCAAATGAAGAGTATATCCTCATTTGTAATAACCTCAGCATCTTGTTTTTTGTGATAGCTTCTTGGCTCTTTCTTAGGAAAAATTTTTGGTTTCCTTTTTCTTTGTTTTCTTTCACATTGAAACCTCTTTTCTTATTTTGTCTCATTCATCTTTATCTTTCATAATTTTTTTAAACCAAACTAGAATCAGTTGCTTAAAGTCACAGTTAATTTTAAGGGAAACCTACTAGTAAAAATTTTTAAAAGAAACAAAATAACAACCTAAAACCATTTCTTTCCAGGGGCCTCAGTTTTGTTTTCTTTTGTTTTTAAATCAGATCAGTGACTGCTTTTTCCCTAGACTTTAATAAGTCCTCATGGAATACTCTCAAACTGATGGAAAAACTAATCAATCTACAAACTTGTTATTAAGTGGGAACTATATTTGGTGCTCAGACTACAAATTCAATAAACATTTAAACAATTAAAAAGAGCCTACTATTTATGTGACAATCTGTGAACATAAAAGTTGCACAGAACAAGATATTATTAAGTCTTTGCTTTAAAGAAACTATTGTTGTTATTCAGTAGTTCTTCAGTTGTGTCCAACTCTTCATGACACCACTTGGGATTTTCTTGGTGAACTTACTGCAATGCTTCCATTTCTTTCTCTAGCTAATTTTATAGATGAGGAAACTGAGGCAAATAGGATTAAATGACTTGACCAAGTTCACATAGCTGCTAAGTATCTGAATCTGAATTTGAACTCAGGAAGATGTATCTTCTGTACTCCAAGCTTGCTGCCTATTAAATGTCTTATATGGTCAAACAACCAAAAGATATGGGAAATAGAAGTTGGACCTAAATGTTTTGGCCTCCAAGTTCAACTAAATTCAATAAATGACTAAGAAATATTATGGGAAATAATGAAAGATAAAGCCTGGAAAAATTTTGGAGAAAGAATTACATCCTCGCAAGAGAATATTTTAAATAATATACTTTTAAGAAAGAGCTAAGATTTCATTGATAGAAATATTTCCAATAGGGCAGATCGCAGCTTCTCCATGCCTTTGTAGATAAAGTGTTTTCTTTTGTTTTACTTCAAGGTGCTACAGTGAAAACAATGCAAACAGCCAAGCCTCTGGGACTGAGGCTCCCATCATCTGCTAAACAGGTCCTGGGACAGCAAGCATACTTTGCTATTAAGCTTGTACCAGAAGCCTTTTCTGCTTAGCAGGACCTGCCATTTACTTCTGGCAAAGTCTCCTGGAACCTAGCCTCATCTCTAGATTATGATAAGGAAGATTTGTTTTTATTTACTAAGGTTAGAAATAAAGACTTTTTAAAACGAGCCACTGGATTATTCTCTATTCAGTTGTATTTCTTTTTACTATAGGATAGTAATATTTTATATCCTCTAATGCAAAGGAAATATGGTATACATAATAAAGAGTCTGGTTCAAAGTCACTCTAGTCTGTGTTGGTGAACCTATGGCATGCATGTAGGAGAAGGCTACTCCTCTCTCCCTTTTCCACCATGCCTGAGGACATTTTTCACTTCACCTGCCCCTCTGCCCAGGAGCCCAATGGGAGCACTTCCTCTGTTGCCTGTCTGGGATAAGCAGGCAGTTCACATGAGGAATAAGGGTGCAGTTTGGGCACTCAGACTCTAAGAGTTTTGCCATTACCGTGTCTAGGTTCACATATTGGCTGTGTGATGAGGGACAAGTCACTTCATCTCCCAGTGCTCTCTAGACAATTTTCCTAAGAGAAGGTGCCAACCTGCATTGGTAAAGAGAGTTGCCTCATTGAGACCTCCCCATACAAATAGGAGATTAAATGAAATTGACAGTATAGAGAGAAATTTAATATAAGCTCAATAAATGTTTAAAGCAGAATTCAATCAATCATACTTCCAACATGCCTGCAAATTACTCAGTCAAGAGATGAGATTGTGTCAGATGAAAACTGAGAAAGGTCAGTACAGGTTCTACAGATAGTAACACTGTGTACTCTTTCTTTTCAGATATGCACTAAATTGCACTCATAGAAAGATAGCACTAAAGAGGTGGTATCTTCTTCATAATGACAAAAACGTTAATAGGATTTAAAGGCAAATGCAAGAAGAGTAGACACATTTTGCCTACAATTATTTCCCTCCTCTCAGCAGCTTTGCACTTATTTCAAAAAATGGATAATTATCATTAACTGGTTGGTCATTATTACTATTAATTAATATTTAATGAGTTATTATAATGCTAGCAGTGGCCACAGAGGGGGAAAAACACCTTAAGGTGTTTTAAATGTCTCTATTTACAATCAACGTTTCAGTCTTCAGTTTCCTTCCAAAGTGTAGAAGTTCAAAAAGGCAAAAAGTTCCAAGTCCAATGGATAACTGTATCTTATTATTCAAGCGTTTTTGCTCCAAAATATACTTCTAGAAAAATTCCAAATGGAAAGATCTTTAACAATATATTTGTTCATTAAAATATTGCTGGTTGCTCAAAAGTAGAACTACTCTCTTGTAAGTTTAGATATAGTATTGAATGTTCTTCATATGAATAAAATAACTGTGAAGTTTTAGCTTTCAAATATGTAAACTCATACTGTTCCCTTGTGCAATCATTTTTGCTACTTTTATCTAAAAATAAAGCATGTAAAGGATTATTTGTGAAACAGAGTTCATCAACTCCAATCAAAATTTTTAATTATACCTGTATGTCTTAAGGTAAGGTTTGAAGCTGAAAGTTTCATTTGGAAAATGTCATTTTGGACACGGCTTGTTAAATACCTCTTTGACCCATGACTTTAGAGATATGCATCAGAAATTAAAACTTCATGTGCTGGATAGCAGTCTGCCTCTCTGAGATGAGCCTCATCATTACCAGCAAGTATTTTTGTGAAAATTGGAAATTTGTGTGAGGAGAATGCATAATTCAACCAGATAAAAAGAAACTGACAGCAAATAAATAGGTGCCAATAAATGATCATCATACCTTATCATTTAATCTTTGAGGAAAAGATAGAGTTGTTGGTTGGTTTCCAGATAACATATTATTGAAACCCCTGATTTCAATTAAAAGGTGTTATTTGGGGTTGGGATACATTGTCATGGTGTGTCTGTGAGTTTGATTGATTACCCTCTTTACCATTTTCCCTTAAGTGAAATGAATCACTATTGATAAGCATATACACAGGCAGACACACTCACACACACACACACACACACACACACACACACACACACACACATATCCCCAGTGCATGAAAACACTCTCTTGAGAGATCAGCAAGGACATTTTTTACCTTTCTCAGATTTGTTAAGGCTGCTGATAAAAATACATTGTTTTTTGTTATTGTTGGTCTTTACATTGTTAGTATTTAAAATTTAATTATTTAATTAAAATTAATATTAGTATTTAAACATCATAGTGATACAATTTAAAATTGAAATCGCATAACCATCCATTCCACCATAAAAGCAAATGTGTACAAGGTTTTTATACTGTAGAAAATATTCACCTAACATAATTCAGGTGACCTTCACAACAATACCACTGTTATAGATAAGTGTATTATTATTCCCATTTCATAGATGAGGAAACTGAAGTTTTAGGACAAATAATTTTTTCTAAAGTCACTCTGCCACGTGAAACTCACTGAGGCTATTTACTAAGGCATTTGCCTTTGGGGGGGGGGTGCGGAGAGCACTGAAAACAAAGAAATCACAGCTCTTAGTTGCAGTAAAGCACCTAAAATAGACTCCTATGTGGGCTAATTCTATCCTCTAAATTTGTGCAAGACCTATCTTTGATGATGTCTTAGATATTCTGTGTCCTTGGTTGATCTCAGAATAAATAATAAGGCTAAAATGAAATTTTATTTTGATTTCATTGTACAATTTGGCTTTAAAATATCAGGCATGCTCAAGCAATTATAATGGCTAAGTAGTACAGCTTGCACTTTAAATCTTGTCTTTTTCCAAATACAGTGTTGTTTTCTAAATGCCAAGGTGTGATATATACTTCTCTCTGTGTTTATATATACACAAACACATACATATGCACATATATACATATGCCTACAAATATTAAACCTTACCTCAAATTCTACTTGACATCCTGCTTCAACAAATATATTACTGAAGAATCATATTTTGGGTGGGGGACAAGATATATGAAAATATGACATTGTACTGAGACTGAGAGAGAAAAAAGATGTGTTGTGCTTGTCTACATGGTTATTCCTATCAGGAATAGGGTAATGATAACTAAAAGAGCAGGAGAAAGAGAAAGAGAGAGAGGAGAGAGATAAACACACAGACAGGTACACAGAGTGAGAGAGAGAAAGAGACAGAGACAGAGAGAGAAACTACAGTATAAGTTTGCAGTCAAATCTAGGGTTATTATGAATAATGAAAAATATACCAGCAAACAAAGAGTTTATAGAGAGCATTAAGTTATAAAATGTTCTCTTCATAAAACTTCATATTATAGAGAGTTCTGTTTATAAACAGTTTATAAATGATAGAGGAGACTCTGGAGGATGTGATGATACCAGTTAACCATAAGCTCTGGTCTTAGATTCAAGAAGATCTGGGTTTGAATTCCACCTGTGACACTTACTAAGTATGTGCTCATGGTTGAGTTAATTAAATCCTCTGTGTCTCAGTTTGCTTTTCTATAAAGTGAGTGGCCTGGCCTCCAAGGTACCTTTCAATTCCAAATATTTGGTCCAATGTTCCTTGTAAGCAACCTTAAGTGATAGAACAGATAAAGAATTAATGGGATAAGTCATTTGATCACTGAAAAACATTTTTAAAAACAAAATACTACCAGCTTGGTTTAAGACTTTTTAAAGTTATGTTATAACCATGTTAATAGTGGCAAGAATGCTATCTGTGAGTCAGAGGACCTGGTTTCAAATCTGACTTCTGACTCCAAAACACCTATGGGAACTTGAGCAAATAATTTTACATTTCTTGACTTCGGTTTCTTTTTTCTCTCCAGTGACAGATATGAGCTAGATTTTGTATGAGATTTCTTTCAACTCCAGATCTAAGATCCTAGGTAAAAATTCTTGGCCATATATTGTGCTCTTATTCACTCAGACCTCCATTCTATTTACAGAAAAATCTATTTTAGACATATGCTATACAATCAAAAGAATGATATACTGAGCCCTGCTTTTCATAAGTGAAAATATTCCAATACTTAATCAGAACATCAGTAAGAATATATATACTAATACTACTCCCTTGTGTATGTATTTTCAAAATAGTCATTTATCCCAAAGATAATTTTATGCATTTAAACAACTGCAAAATGCTCTGTGACATTCTGGGCCATAATTTAGAATGTTAACAAAATAAAACTGCAGCTTGTTAAAGCATAAAATTTCAAACCATCTCATTAAAAAAAAACCATTGACAACAAAAGGCACTGAATAACATAGTACACTATTCTGTAGCCAAATTAATTTTCTGTCGCATGTGTCAGTGAATTAGAAAGAATGCCCTATAAGGCATTAGGATTCTATATATGCTGACAGAACAATGCTCTTTATGGTTACTTGTAGGAGGTACACAATTAACCACTTGTATTTTCCATTTTCTACTTATATATGACAGTGACAGCCCAAGCTGGAAGTTTGTGTATCTAAGCTATTTAAAAAACTAGGGGAGGAGGGATAATGTTTTGATGAGACATGGTTGGATGAGCCCTGGACCTAGAGACCAAAGACCAGAGTTCAAAGGCTCTTTTTAACAATGATAAGCTGGGTAACAATGGGCTAACTGCTTAACTTCTGATAATTGTGTTTTCCTCTTGCAGAAAGTAGAGGTGATAGTGATGATGCCAGAGATGATAGTGATGGTGATAGTGATGATAGTGATGGTGGTGATGATGATGATGATCATGATGATGGTGATGATGATGATTATGATAGTGATGGTGGTAATGATGATGATTGTGATGATAGTGATAATAGTGATGATAGTGATGATGATGATAGTGATGGTAATGGTAAGGCTGATGATATGTCATATCTCTGGACTGTTGTGCAGAGAACACCTTCCCAATCTTAAATTGTAAGGGGATCATAGGTAGGCCAGAAAAAGACGTTAGAAATCAACTAACTCAATTCTCTCATTTTGCAGATTAGCTCTCTGAGGCTTAGGGAGGTAACATGATTTGCCCAAGGTCACATAGGCAGTAAACAATGTGAACTCAGTCCTTCTTTGTCCAGATTCATGTTCTTTTTCCTTGTACCATGGGAGTCATTATCATTCACAAGTGCCTCAGAAACAAGTAAAGAAAACAAAATGATCTGTCTGGAAAGCATAGCTCAAATTTTGTCCGAATGATGTGACAAGATCTGCTTCCAATTTGTTTAAAGAGAGTTGTTGCTTGCTGCGAAATTTGCTGGAAAACCCCCATTTCATTTGCTGAGAACCTCCAATAAAAATATTGTCATTATCAAAACATAGTAGCAACTACTCTACAATTTAAAATCTATATAAGTTGTTTGGAACACTTGGGAGCTAAGTAATTTGCCCAGGGTCACCCAGCCAGGGTTTTTCAAAGGTAGGACACAAACCCAAGTCCTTCTTACTCCAAACTAGCTGTCTATGCCCTATGCTACACTGATTCTCAGTACTTTACTCCTTCAGTAGGGATAACTCCCAATTGAAGCCAAGTTGCCTTCTGACTGTCTCTTCTTCTATGGTTATTGTTCGGTTGCTTCACAGTCTTTCTGACCCCATTTTAGTGGTTTTCAAGGCAAAGATACTAGAGTGTTTTGCCATTTCCCAATCCAGTTCAGGAAACTGAAGCAAACAGGGTTAAGTGACTTGCTCAGGACCACACAGCTAGTAAGTGTCTCAAGCCATATTTTAAGTCAGGTCTTCCTGATTCCAGGCCCAGCAGGCTATCCATTGTGCCACTTAGCTACAACATTCCTGCTCAAGATGCCACTTAATATATGGATCTATATTTAAAATGTAAAACTCTATTAAGTAGTAGCATGAAATGAATAATTTTACCATGTTCAATTCCACCATGTATAACCTCTGTTTTGGCTGGTAGATACTGAGGCTACAGATGCATTTTAATTTCTGTAAAATATTTGCTCTTTCCATTAGAATAATTGTAGTATTCCAGACATGACAGAGTGTAGAGAGGGCAGAACAGGGGGTATAAAGTTGTTTTTCAACCGCTCTGTGAGGAGATTGCCTTTCAAACAAAGAAATCATGTGTTTCACTTCTGTGTCTCAGCATCTTCATCATTCACACACTTAACCTTGCTTATTCTCATTTGTAAAATCAGATGCAAGGCAAGGCAAGGTCTAAAACCCGAGAGTCTCTCGTGATACGGGCCTCTAGCTGCCTACGTGACATCAGGCATCCCCATTAAAAATGGAATACTTCCATCCATGTTCAGGATACTGTCAGGATGTGTCTGGCCGTCTGGCCTTGCAGCTTGTTTCCTGATTAGACCAGGGGATGCCTGTGTCGGCCGCCCAGCCTGACATATCCTGGAGAACTAAAACTCTTCTGAGAAGGAGGAAAAGTGAAATGGAGATGCTGAAGAGATTGACAAGCACCACCTTGGTCTAGTTTTCTATGTTACTAATATAGTCTTGATATCTGTATTCTAAGCTTTGGTCTTCTCATTTGGATATATTTAACTGACCCCAGTAGTCCAAAGGCGAATAATATCAGGATATACTGAGAGCACTAAATACCAACATCAAAATAATAGTAATATATAATATATAAATGTATTTTATATATATTATATATACATATATAAATAAAGTAAATGTAGTAAAGCTACAAATAGCCATAATTAGGGTAGAATAACTGGGGCTTTCCCCCCAGGGTATCAAATTTAGGGGTTTCTGAAAGCACTCACAATCCTTCAGGAGAAACAACAGAGATATATTTTTTTACATTTACTAAGCACTTATTATGTTCCAGGACTGTAATAACTTCCAGGGATACAAGGGAAGTCAAAAACTGTCCCTGCCCTTAAGGAGTTCACATTTTAAAGGGGGCTACTTTATTCAGATAATTGACAGAAAGCCTCCTTCCTCCCTTCATGATCACATGGCAGTTGAGGTCTTCATTAGTCTACCTCCTAGCCCCAAGATGTCCCATTCTGCCCCTATTTAGACCCCAATTTTCTCAAGCTTTTGGCAACTACAACCCTAATTGGAAGAGATCTTTGTGGTGATCTAATCCAACTCAGAGGTATAAATGAGATGTTCAAATGAGCTTAGCTATTAGGGACTGAAGGCAGATCTCAAATTCAAATTTCCTGAATCCTAGTTTCATGGTTTTCCCTAAAAACCTAAAGGTTTCATGTCATGGATACACACTCATTTATACTTCCTCCTGCGCAGTTTTGACAATTCAGTTCAACACACTTATTAATTACCTAGTATGTGTCAAATGTTTTTCTGCAGGATAAAAAGACAAAACTGAAATGATACCAGTTTTTAAGGAATTTATATATTACTAGTAGGTAGAGGGGGTGAGTAGGAGGGGATAAAATGTGCACATGAGTAATTTATATGCAAAAGAATGTTATGTAATATCAAGGCAATGCTCTAGATAGAGGGCCACTATGCTATTTTTTAAACCTTAGAATCAATACTATGTATTGTTTCCAAAGTGAAAGAGCAGTAAGGGCTAGACGATGGGGGATAAGTGACTTGCCCAGAGTCACACAGCTAGGAAGTATCTGAAGCCAGATTTGAACCCTGGACCTCCCATCTCTGGGCATGACTGTCAATCCACTGAGCCACCTGGCTGTCCCCTATGTAAATATTAATGATAAAATGAAAAGCCCATTC
>NC_058132.1:512473967-512510278 GCF_016433145.1 Gracilinanus agilis
GTTAAATTTGGTTTTGTCCTCATTTCGTTTAGAATTTTTCCTTTTCCAAGGAAGAGTAAAATTCCCCTAGAAGAAATTCCACATCATTGAAACTGGGATTAAATAATGTGAACACCTTTTTGAATGGTTTTTCAAAAAGTTTTGGGAAATGCCTCTTTAGCACTTCCATGTCACTTGGGGTGAATGCTTTGTATATTTTTACATGTACTACCCCTTTCCCAGGCTGCACGATGATTCTGTCTACAATTGGTAAAAGAGAGACTATGGAATTTGTGGATGTTTGGTTTTTATAGGGCTTTGATTTGTTAGAGGCATAATTTCCTAGGTCTTTGGACTCCACAATCTCTAGCTGGAGAATTGTGTGCTTGTCCAGTTCCTTTCCTTCCCTTATCTATTTCTATACTTGTAATAGTAGTCTGATGTTATCTACTAGTTCCCCAGAATTAGTATCTTTCTTTTGTGAAGTAATTGATTTAAACCATTGCCACAAGTGAGAGAAAACATTTTTGAGACCATAAGGAATTGCCAGATTGTTGGGATTATGGCTATGCTGTTGGGATAAAGTAAATACATTCAGCCAGGGTCAGAGCACACCATTTATAATAATCATACATGTTCAGTAGTTGTTGCACGAAATTAGGGATCCTTATAAACCAAAAATCCACCATACCCTGCATTAGGGACCAAGAAATCATTGAGATGCTAGATAGGATGAATGTTATCCTAGCCAGCTTCATTTTGGTTGTTTCAGAAGAATTTAGGTTTTGCTTGCCAATTAATGTTATCAAGAAGTAAATAATCTGAGTGGGTCTTGAAGGCAATTTGGGTGTAAGGAAGGATAAAGAGGATATTAGGTGATTATAAAGTGATTGGAGGAGGAAAGAAGGTATGGGAAGGTATATAGGAGATAAAGGAAATGGGGTGTTTAGGAGAGGGCAGCTCAAACAGGTTTATTCCCAGAGGCTTGAGAAAGAGGATACAGGGAGGAAACTAGGGCCAGTAAGAAATGTTAAGGTTTGGCTGGAGGGTTTCTCTTGTTAGTTTCTAAAGTCTCTTGAGGGAAGAGTCGAGAGGGCCCCTCCCTGCCAGTCAAACTGATGGCTGTAGGAAGTCTTGAGTAGGTACTTCCTGCCCCCAGTTCTCTCAAGAAATAAAAGGAAAATGATTCCTTCTCTCTTTAGCCCTTGTCTCAATTTTTGATACAATGATTCACTAGAGGCTTTGAGTAGGTAACAAGGTGATTTATTAATCTTAGGTTAGTCAGAGGGAAATAGGTTCAGGATTTTCTAACTGCTGCTAGGGAAAGGGATGATGGTGGGGGATGGGTCGTGGAGAGGTTTAGACTGAGAGAGAGCCTGCTCTCCCAAATGGGAGATTTGACTGCCTTTTAAGTAAAGTCTTTATCGAATCACTAAAAGTAGGGGTTAATTATTTGAGGATACTTTACTTGTCTATAGAAACTAAACCCATAATGTCCAATCACCAAGCCCTCCCTTCCACCCAGTGTTATAGCAAAAAGCTTATAGAAATATTATAGCTTATAAGAATATTATGGCCAAAAAGCTAAACTTGGCAAATTAAGCAGGGGGTTTTGGATAACGTTATGCCCAAGCGGGTCAGTTATCTCTCTGACTCAAAGCAGGTCAGTTATCTCTCTGACTCAAGGTTCCAGGGACCCAACTCCTGGCTGACAGCCCAGGGACACAACTCCTAAGAGGAACAACCTTGAAGATTAAGAATCATGTCCTGCGGCACCTGAAAGCATCCCCTACTCCCTCTATCTAACTATTAGCTCACCCTAAGAAAAAGGCACCTATATCCTAGAAACATATATATTCCCTCTTCTGAATGCATTGGTCGGGACTCTCTTTGATGAGTTTCCCCAGTGCGTACTGGCAATAAAGCTTTCTCCTGCTTTGATTGCATTCTCTCGTGTGTTCCTCTGGAGGCCACCCATTTTGAACCCTAACACCAGGACCCAGAGGAAATTCAGGGGAAGGGTAGGGATATGGATGGAGAGATCAGGGAGAGGCGCAGAGAAATGAGATAGGTCTAAATTTCCCCAAGACAAAGGAATGGCTGAAAGCAATTAGGCCAAAGCCAAGCCAAAAGGCCAAAGCTAATAGGCTAAGCTAAAGCAAAAGCGTCCAGCCACAGTGAAAGCCAGAAAGCAAAAGCCATGTCAATTAGAACTTCACCTCTATTTATAGCTTTAAGTTTGAACTGCCTTTCTGAAGATTCTAAGACTTCCAACTGACTTTTTGTGACCGTTAGAAGTTACAGAAGCAAAAAGTTTCTGTTAGCCACCTTGCATTACAACTATTAATAAGCACACGAGAAAGTGTTCTAAATCTCTAATAATTAGAGAAAGGCCAATCAAAACAACTGTGAGATATCACCTCACACCTAGCAGATTGGCTAAAATAAAAGAAAGGGAGAGCAATGAATGTTGGAGGGGATGTGGCAAAATTGGGACATTAATGCATTGCTGGTGGAGTTGTGAACTGATCCAACCATTCTGGACAGCAATTTGGAACTATGCTCAAAGGGCTATAAAAGAATGTCTGCCCTTTGATCCAGCCATACCATTGTTGGGGTTGTACCCCAAAGAGATCATAGATAAACAGACTTGTACAAAAATATTTGTAGCCTCGCTTTTTGTGGTAGCAAAAAACTGGAAAAGGAGGGTATGCCCTTCAATTGGGGAATGGCTTAACAAATTGTGGTATATGCTGGTAATGGAATACTATTGCACTCAAAGGAATAATAAACTGGAGGAATTCCATGTGAACTGGAATGACCTCCAGGAATTGATGCAGAACGAAAGGAGCAGAGCCAGAAGAACATTGTACACAGAGACCAATGGACTTCTGTACTAGTAGCAATGCAATGACCCAGGACAATTCTGAGGGACTTATGGAAAAGAAGGCTACCCACATTGAGAGGAAGAACTGCAGAAGTGGAAACACAGAAGAAAAGCAACTGCTTGAACACATGGGTTGAGGCGGACATGATTGGGGATGTAGACTTGAAATTACCACACCAATGCAACTATCAACAATTTGGAAATAGGTCTTGATCAATGACACATGTTAAAACCAGTGGAAATGTGCATAGACTAAGGGGTGGAGGGAGGTCGGGGGGTGATGGGGAAAGTAAAAGCATGAATCATGTAACCATGTTAACTTTTCTAAAAATTAAAAATTAAATGAAAAAAGGAAAGGAAGTTGAAGTTAGAGTCAGAAGATTTGAGTTCATATTATAGTTCTGATGCTAGGCATCAAGTTGCTTAACTTTTTTGACTTCAGTTGTCTTATTTGTAAAATGAAGGATTTGAAGTTTCTTCCAACTCGAAATCTATGATCCAATTTGATGTGGTGTTGATTTTAGGTGAGGAAGGTGTTTATTTGAGAACAATAATATATTGGGTTTTGGAATGATCATGAGAAATATCATGGAAGAAGCGGGACTTGCTTGAACTGGGCCTTGAAGGTAAAATTTGGTCAAAAGAGAACAGGAAAGTAGTTTATGGTTTATTGTGCCTTAAGAAATGACAAAAAAGATGAACCCCCCAAAACCTGGAAAAACATATGTAACACAAAGTAAAGGAGGCAGAACAAGGAGAATGTTCTACATAGTAATGACAATAATGTATGATGATTAACTGTGAATGATTTGACTATTTTCAACAAGTCAAGGATCCAGGAAAATCCAAAAAAAAGGGGAATATCTACTGCTATAGAAGAAACAGATGGAGACTGGATGCAAATCGCAACATACCATTCTTTAATTTATTTTCTTGTTGAAATTTTCTCAAGTGTAAGCAACATGTGTCTTCTTTTACAAAGTGATAATTATGGAAATATGTATTATATGATAATTATATATACAACCTATATCACATTACCTGCCTTCTTGGGGAGGAGGAGGAATGGGAGGGAGAGAGAGAACATGAACTGTAAAACATCAGAAAATGAATATTTTTAGAATGTATTGATATGTAATCTGGAAAAAAAGAGAGAATGGAAAAAGATTTCTGGAAGAAAATATTAGTAATAGAAGACATAAGTTAGAGCATGGTGTCCTCATAGGGACTTGGAAGAGACTGTACTTAACAGAGCAATAAGTTTCTATTGTCAAAAGTAAATAATTAAAAATGAAGTTGGCAAATAGAATAAATATGGATTATTGTGGATTGAGTTCCTAAATTTTATTTTTTCCTTCTTTTTTTTTAAAACACTTACCTTCAGTCTTGGAGTCAATACTGTGTATTGGCTCCAAGGCAGAAGAGTGGTAAGGGTAGGCAATGGGGGTCAAGTGACTTGCCTAGGGTCACACAGCTGGGAAGTGTCTGAGGCCAGATTTAAACCTAGGACCTCCCGTCTCTAGGCCTGGCTCTCAATCCACTAAGGTACCCAGCTGCCCCCAAGTTCATAAATTTTAAAAAAAGGAATGTATGTAATATATGTGAAATTGGGGTAGGAGGACTTTGAAAATTAAGTATAGGAATGATGTAATCATTAAAGTGGTCCTTACAATACTTTAAGATTTTCAAATTATTTTACAAGTATTATATAATTAAATGTTCACAACAACAAAAGATAGATGTTAATATGTTCTAATGCAGAGGTTCTTGAAGTATGATCTTTGGACTCTTGGAGATCCTTGAGAATCACAAGGTAAAAATCATTTTAATAACAATACTAAGATGTGATTCGCCTATTAAAATATACCTCCATTTTCCATTTCTATGAACCTAGGTATTCTTTATGTGCATCAACAAAACAATATGGCAACAATTTGAATGCAAAAGCAGATAAAAGAATCCAACTTGTATACTGTCATACATTAAAAAATAATTTTGGAAAAGCATAACAATGCCACTTTTCATATTTATTTCTATTTAGAAAATGGTTATTTTAATAAATGTTATTTATGCAATAATGTAACAGTTTTATTGTTATTTGAAAGGAATTAAATATTTATTTTAAATTTTGATTTGTAAATATTGGTGTTCTCAATAATTTTAGAAGTGTAATGGGGCCCTGAGGCCAAAAAAGTTTTAGAAACACTGCTGCAGTCAACAGAGAGTTGGTATTGAAATGGGAAGATCTAAGTTCCATATCTTCACACCCTGGCTAAAAGACCCTTCACAAATCCCTAAATCTTCCAGTACACTTGGTACTTTTTTATAACTATAAACTGTAGAGGGTCCAACTTGTTCTAAAAGATGAGTTTTATTCACTGGACAATTTCTTTCATCCATGAAACTAGAGCTCCAGTCCTTCAACCCATTACGATAACCAAATATTATATTTCAGTAACTGCAATTAATAACTCTATTTTACAGATGAAGAAACGGAGGTTCACTGATTAAACAATTTGTCCAGGGTTGAATCAGGATAATCAAGTAGCAGAGAAAATCTAGTGGCTAGAAGACAAATTAAGACCCCCAAATTACAATCCCTACCTCCTGTGTTCAAATTAATCTCCTTTCCTGCAAGCTTAGTAGAGGCTAAACAATTCCTCCAAACTGTTCCTCTCCCTCTCCTGCTCCCTTGCAAAATGTTGCTGCCTATGGCAGCTGTGTTTGTATTCAACACACTCTTCTTCCTTTAGATGTCTCATGGCACAGGCCCAGAAGAGATCAAAAGTGCTTATGGGAAGACTAGTTTCCAGTTGTAGCCTCCAGACACCTTCACCCTTTGATCTTGGATCAGAGCTGAGAGCTAATTCTGCAAGGCTGTCCATTTAAACCCAAGGGGTTAACAGTTCTGTGTGTGGTGAATAAAAAGGAAGTGCCTGCGGTTGGTCACACTCCCTGTAGTGGATACTCCTCATTTCTGTCAGGCTTGGTTGCCATTACTAATCATCAATTGACCCAAGAGTGTGCTGAGTGCTGCTCAGATCACAGAAGTGACTCTGCAGTTTGTTAGAAAGCTATGGGTTTACAATTTTGTAACTGGCAGATATATCCACTATATGATTCTATTATTTCAGAATCTGTAGGATTTTGATGTTATCCTCTTTTTTCCATGAAAATGAAACAAAACAAAACGTGGAATTGATGTTTTTCTTGGACCCAAAGGAATTCTCTAAAAAAGGTCTACAGGATACTCAAGATAATTTTTATTGAATGTTTTTTTCTATCTCTAGTCAATGCAGCTGAAATAATATCCATCATTCTTAGACATAAGCATGATTTACAGATGTATATATCATAAGATGTGTTTCCATTTTTTTCTAATCCCTTGGAATCAAGGCAAAATATTCATTCTGTTTTTACACCATGACTATAGGAAGTAGAGTTCTAACACTTTCTAATAGCATTCAACCCATCTGAGCAAACAATATCTGCCTTTAATAACCAAAAAGCAAACAGGAAGAAAGATCCAATGGTAAATGGCAATTGATGGAATATATATATATATATATATATATACACACACACACACACACACACACATTTATATGATTCCAAGACAAAATTGGGTCATATATAAGTTCCTGAGAATGCAAACTTAATTTAAAATAGAATTAAAGTAAATTTTCAGAAAAACGATATTAAAAAATAGTGCATATATTCCCAGAGAACAACACCAGAAGAAATATAAGACCACAAAATACAATGTTTTGTTTGGGGGGGTTTGGTTTTTATTTTCCTTAATCTTTTCCTACTGTCTCTGTTTTAGGAGTTGATCTCCATATTGTTTCTTAAATGTCTTTTACCTAGTTGCCATGATACTATATTTCCCCTTCCATCTCTGACTGTTCTGTCTTTGTTTTCCTTGTTGCTCCCTTTTCTTCTGTCCCCAAAACTGATTTTCAGAATGGTCATTTCCAAATATTTCCTCCTTCAATATCTGTTCTTCTGTCCCTGCCCTCTTTTCCTTAAAGTTCTCAAGGCTTAGTTCAGGAACTACCACTTTATGAAGCCTTTCTTGATCTCCTTTTCTACAAGTAATATTTCTGTTACTTTGTTGACATTTTCTATGTATTAATCATCTAAAATTGATCCCATTTATTTATTAGTCAGTCAGATCTAATCAGCTTTTAGAAATGAATATTTACTAAAGTAGTATAATAAAAGTTGATACAAAACATTGCCTCAAAACCAAGACAAATTCTCAAAAATAAATAGTAAGTCTAAGACTAGGTAGGCTATAATTTAGAGACTATATGTGGAAAAGGGATAATACAGCTACTGATTGTCATCAGTTATATATATATATCTGAGGCTACCATCCCAAATCCTCATTCTTACAAGGCAACCTGGGTCTAGAGAACAGCTAATGTTTTTCCCATGAGAATCCTCTCTCCCACTTCTTTCCAAGCTTCTATGACATAATCTCAAAATATCGGAAGTGGGGCATTGTTCATTTTGGTGCCTTTTGCCTGTAATGTAAATTTCAATACCTGCCAGAGCAATTCTCTTTCTTTTGACTTAACTTGTCCCATGTTCTATTCCCAACTATTACTAGCTTAAGGTCATTCTGACCTGGTGAGCCCTCCTGTCTGATAAACCTTCCTGGATGGCCTCCTGACTAGTCCTTTTTGCTCTTCCAATTTTTCTTATGCTACCTGGGGAAGGTTTTTTTTCTTATCTATAATCCCTCAATGAGGGGTCTTTACCTCTTGGGGGGCCCTGTTTGGGCACCAGTTGTCAGGGACCATCTGGGACCACCTGGTTGGGGGTCCCAAGGAGTAAGAATACAGATAAACTCGGGAGAGTTGATGGCAATCAAGTGGCAAGTTTATTGATCACAGCTAGTATTTTATAGAGAAAATGACACAGGCTAAAGATTAGTTAAAACTTTTCTCATACACAATAGATGTCAATGATTCACAAGACTGGTACAAAGGATTTGGTTTACCTCAACAAGAGTGATATATGTTCATGATCCTGCACTGGATTGTTGTCTCCACTAGCTATCAGCTAATGTCAATTAGTCAGTCAGATCTAATTAGCTTTTAGAAGTGAATATTTACTGAAGTAGTATAATAAAAGTTGATACAAAACATTGCCTCAAAACCAAGACAAATTCTCACAAATAAATAGTAAGTCTAAGACTAGGTAGGCTATAATTTAGAGACTATATGTGGAAAAGGGATAATATAGCTACTGATTGTCATCAGTTTTTTTTTAACCCACTTCATGGGATATACATAAATTCTGCTTAGTTATGTTATAGCTTTTTTCCGGGCTCCTTCTGGAGTCATTAAGCTGCCTTTTTTCAGAATTTTTAGCTTTCTTTGACTCCTCATGCAGATACTGCTGTTTTGTGACCATCTGAAGTTCACAATGACCTCCTTAGGTTCAACTGAGTGAAGAGATCAAGGTTTTTCTCCTCTTCCCCCAAATGATTCTCTTTGGGAATGAGGGAGAGACCTAGTTGGAACTAGGTTACCAGTAGAATGCTACTGAATTATTATTAATGCTGTAAACTGAATTGTCTTACTATTTTATAGAATATTCACAGGGCAATTTGTTATAATTTGGATTTTAATTGCTTAGACAAAGTTATTTTCACCTTTTAAAGTTATCAATATGTCTGGCTCCATCTCTTTCATTCTCCCTCTGTAGAGATAAGATATCCTTATCCTTTAAAAAAGTATGTTCTCTTCAAACTGGGGCAATATAATTTGGGTTTTTTTTTGTATCCCCATTTGTCCATGGTAGGAACTTAATGTCTGTGGGACTGAACTGAATTGGAATGATATTAATGTTAAAAAACAGTTCAAAGGACTGAATTTACTCTGAATAATTTTAAATGAAGTTTGAAAATTTTAGAACCATTTGGTAGGGTTCTATTTGTTTCTTTCCTATATAGTCTTTCTGGGATTTATACAGGAAGTTTTGGATATAGACTAGGATATAGAGTGTAATCTCAATGAAAAGAAAATGCCATAAATCTAACAATTGGCATTCATTATATTATGAAGCTCTTAGAATTCTCTCAGTGAAGAGAAGAGTCTGAACCTGAAGTTTCACTAATATAAAGAATTCCTTCACCAATAATTTTTTCTACCACTAAAAGCTGGCATTTTCTCTGTAATTTAGGATCTTAAAGAGTTGCCCAGAGCACTTAGAGATTATCTAGAGTTGCAATTCAGTATATGTTAGAAATAATAGTGGAACTCCATGCTACAATATCTTTCTGCCTTCACAGTGTAGGTAACATGTGAGCCTGTGATCCTTATTTATTCAAGAATTGCTTATGTATGTACTCTTTGTACGATGATGCCTATTATTGACTATATAGGTCTTCCATAAAGTCTATATAGAACCTTCTAAAAAGGTTCACCTTGTTTGGCTTAACACATCTTCCTCTCATTTTTCTCTGTCTACTTGGTCATTATTAGAATTGGTTTTAGATAACACCTGAATGACTAGTTCTGATCGTGTGGTGTTATTTTGAAGCTAGGTTCTGCTTTGGAACTGAAAATTAGATCATTCCATGTTGTTTGGTTATCTCGGGTACTTATATTAACTTTACCTCTCATCAAGACCATTATACTGACAACAGCTTTTCCATTTCCTACCCTGAATTCTTACTATATAGCTTGAAGTCATAGATCTGATTAAAAGTTAACAAATAGGGAGCAGTTAGGTGGCTCAGTGGATTCAGAGTCAGGCTTAAAGATGGGAAAGTCCTGGGTTCAAATATGGCCTCAAACAGTTCCTAGTTATGTGATTCTAGCAAAGTCAATTAACCCCCATGGTCTAGCCCACAGATGGGTAATCTTTTAAAGGGTGGGTGATGTGAGAAAAGTCCCCAGGCACCCGGGGAGAGGGGAAAGGAGTAGCCCAGCCCTGCATCCCTCTGGCTTTCTAGAAACAAACCCTGGTGAATTCTCTGCTGGGGTGATGGCATGTGCCCACAGAAAGGACCCTGAGTGCCCCCTCTGGCACATGTGGCATAGGTTTATCACCACAGGTCTAGTCCTTATCACTATTCTGCCTTAGAAAAGATGGAAGGTAAGCCTTTTCCCCCAAAAGCTAATAAAAGTTGTTTAAAGAATGTAAATCCTTTGAGGGTGGGTATTCTCTTTTTTCCCCACTTTGTATCTCCACCAACTGATATGGCTGACATATATCTGATATTTAATAAATACTTACTATTGTAGAGCCTGACACTGTGCTGGTTTATTTCATTTATGACACCTTTGTTTTGGGCAAAATACAAAGTAGCCCTAAATAAATCAGGTGTAGTAACTTGCTTCTTTCTTTTCATCAATTTGAAGTTTTCTCTACAATTTTTAAAGCTTCACATTGGAACTCAACACATCGATTTTTTTCTACCCAATTTTTTCTAACATCTTACCCTTGTTTAGCATTGAATATCCTATGAATATAAATTTTAAACTTATGAGATTTAATAGAATTAAGTCCTAGAGAGAATTTTCAGTATATCTGAATGTCAATACCTCATCATTAACAAGACTCTCTTACTATTTGCTAGACACTAGAGAATAGTGAAACATGATAAGATGATTATAGGCCATAGAGTTTAAAGATGGAGAGAGCAAATATGGTGATAAAGTCATAACTCCTTGATTTAGAGATGTGAAAACTAAGGACTCAAAAGGTCAAGTGACTTGGCTAAGTTTCACAGCCAGTAAGTAGTAGAAATGGGATTTCAACACAGATTTTATGACTCTAAATACAGTGTTCTTCCTAGTACCCCATGCCAGCTCCCTGTTAGAAATATATCAACAACTTGTGGGTCTGGCATCTCTAATTACAGAGAATTAATTTGTTCAGAGACAAGATGTGAGAAGTCAACAGTGCATGATATAAGTGCAGAGACATTTAAAAGGTCTACCTTCACCATCAGTCATCCAAAGTACATAAGAATAAATAAACTTTCAGTTGGATTTTCAGTGGTCATCAAATTCAACTCATTTTAATTTTAGGGATTATACTTATAAGAATTTTACTTCAGAGTTGAATCTAGAAGCTGTTCTTTAAAAAGAAAAAATGCAAACATTTCATAAAATTTTCATTTTAAATTACTGGGAACTTGTAACATTGGGAAAATATCTTCCAAATATCAAATTATTTATTTATGAATTTAATATTTGGAAATGGCTATTATCTAATGACAAACATTTTACCAAATTTAAATTAAAATTCAATAGTACTTCCTAGACTACTTACTTGTAATTCTTTGCTTCTGCTTGGACAAAGAACACATTTTAATTCAGTATTTTGTGGATTAAAATTTAACAACTCCAGAAGAGTTAATCAACTCAACAATAGATAGGTCCAGCAAAAACATGGAAAGTCCAAACTGCTAACCATCTGTGGGGCCTGAAACACAGCAGCAAGTCTCTAAATCTCAAAGAATTGCAACATATGCTTCCAAGAAGGAAAAGAAATTATCAGTTCAATTCCTGGTACTCTTAAAGGGCAGGAACAGCTGCCAAAATCATTAGTAGTTCGTTATCCATGTGTGTGCTTTTTTAGGAAAACAATCTCTAATTAATTCTGCATTCACCAGCTGGTGTCACTACAGTCAAAAAATAACACCCACAATCCCCTCCCCCTGCCCAACACACACAGACACACAAAGATTTGGGAGATCAGCACCAATGCCNAGTACTTAATAAGTTAATAAGCTTATTTGTCATGACAGGCATTCAAGCGGTGACAAATGAAGTAAGAGTTCTTCCAATGATACTTAGTTTCTAAAGAGAATCCACCAATCTAATTGCTGCTACCATGTAATGGCTAATAAAGCATCATCCTACTTTTTCCTGACAGTCTATATGATAAACAGAAAAAGCATCCATTAAAAAATATAATACTTTTAAATATCTTCAACTTTAATTGTTCCTTCTGCCTCTGAGATTTAGAAACAAAGAACAAAAGATTGCCTTCCATAACTTTTTCAATTAAAAAGAGAAAGGAAACTGATGAAAAGAATACAAAATATTCAACTTACTAACATTTAGCTGCAAGAGTACCTACCTATTACATATATGTACAAATAATAAACTCTAAATATTTATTAGAAAACACAGGGACCTTCAAATATGCATTTGTCTTAAATTATAAAGTATAGTTTAATGAATTACTAATATATCCCCATCCCAAAGTTCTCTTTGCTAAACCAAAAAGACTGAAGGCCAACAATTATGGATCAATTCATGGTAAGTACACTTGTTATTTTCTGCTCTGTTTTTAGAAGGACAAGCAAAAATGAATCAAAAGGGGAAAAAAATGTTAGAGGTAAGAAACTATATCAAATCTGTTTTCCCTAAAAGCTATAATTGTTGCTTATATATTCTCATAGATTTGTCTGTATTTTAAAATTATTTTGGGGGGTAACATAGTAATATATTCCATTCATAGTACTCCACTGTGAAACAAATAAAAAGAGAGAGAAAGTATATGGTAGCATTTAGCTATTTTTTGTATTATTTCTTCTAAATAAGGCAGTTACCAATTAAAAAGGAAGTTACCAATCAAGAATGAACAGTTTTGCTTATTGTGGAAACATTCTCAAGACAGTCAAGAACCAGACTCAACAGTGGGTTCCTATCACACTACTTACAATGCAAGTGGGATCATGGTAGCTCTGAAGCAGTACTTAAGTAAGGCATAAAGATGTATTTTTAAAATGTATGTTATTTAACATATTATCCATTAAAGATTCACTTGAATGCCTTAACTTGCCATTGAAATGCAGAGGGCATACAGCACAATTTGTTCAGCCATTCCTGAAATGAGGGACACCCACTCATTTTCCAATTTTTTGCCACCACAAAAAGCACAGTTATAAAATTTTTTGTACAAATATTTTTTATCTCTTAAGGATACAAACCTAGTAATGGTATTGATGGGTAAAAGGATAGGCATTCTTTTAAAGCCCTTTGAGCATAATTTCAAATTGCCTTCTAGAATGGTTGGATCAGTTCACAACTCCACCATCAATGCATTGTCCCAATTTTGCCACACACCCTCCAACATTTGTTATTTTCCTTTACTGTCATATTGGCCAATCTGTTAAGTATGAGGTATCTCAAAATTGTTCTGATTTGCATTTCTCTAATCAAGAAGGATTTAGAACACTTTTTCATGTGATTATTCATCGTTTTTATTTCTTCTTCTGAAAACTGTCTATTCATATTCCTTGACCATTTGTCAATTGGGAAAAGGCTTGATTTCTTGCACATTTTACTTAGTTCCTTACATATTTGAGAAATTAGACCTCTGTCAGAGAATTGTGTTATAAAAATTTTCCCCAGTTTGTTACTTTCCTTCTAATTTTGGTTGTATTGGTTTTGTTTGTACAGACCCTTTTAAATTTAATATAATCAAAATTATTCATTTTACATCTTCTAATGTTTTCTATCTCTTGCTTGGTCTTTAATTCTTCCCTTTCCCATAAATGTGATGGGTATGCTATTCTATGTTACCCTAATTTACTTTTAATTTTGATATATGATGGTGATGGAATACTATTATGTTATAAGGAATGATGAACTGCATAATTTCTATAAAAACTGGGAAGACCACCATGAATTGTTGCAGAGTAGAATAAGCAGAACCAGGAGAACATTGTACATAGAAACTGAGACATCAAGGGATGATCAAATGTGATAGACTTTGCTACGAATAGCAATGCAATGATCCAAGACAATCTCCAGGGACTTATGAGAAAGAATGCTATTCACAGCAAGAAAAAGAACTGTGAGAGTAGAAAATCAGAAGAAAAACATATGATTCAGTACTTGTTTAGATGGCTATAGGATTTGGGGTTTTGGTTTTAAAAGGCTACTCTACTACAAAAATGAATAATATGGAAATAGGTATTAAGTGATAATGCATGTATAAGCCAGTGAAATTGCTTATCAGTTCCAGGAGGGAGTAGAGAATAGGGATGGGAAAGAACATGAATCATGTAACCTTGGAAAAATACTTTAAAATAAATAATTTTAAAAAGAGAAATGCGGGGGGCTCCCAAGGTCAATTCATAAAAACAGAGGACAAGTTCTGTCAATTTGACTATCTTGAAAGGTTTCAAATATATATATAGGCCCAGTCAAAGGAAAAGCCTATTTTTCAAAAACATCTCTAGCTGTTAATTAAAATACTGAAAAAAATAAAATAAGTAAATAAAAATAGGTTTTTTTACTTTCTACTGATATTTTCAATCTTTCCAGATTTCCTAGACCACGTCATCTGTCTATATTGCCATCTTATCTTTTTTTTCCTAAAGGAATAGTAATAGTCGTAGTTCAGAAGTTGTAGTTTAGGACTAAAAATGAGCTTTCTGCAGTCCATCTCAGAATCATTATTTACTTTCTATCTGCTACTGCTACAGGGAAGCAGAAGAGGAAAATCTAAGACATCAAGCTCTGTACTACAGAGTCTTTGTGATTTCCCATCAGAACACTTGCTATAGAAATAGTGCTGTGATAACCAATCAGAGTTCTAATTTCATTATAATAGACAGAAATATTCAACTAAAAAAGGCATAATATAGTAAAAAGAATGCTAGACTTGTAATCAGAACTCTGTCAAACCTGTACTTTAGTACTTGCCTGTATGACCTTCACAAAATCATATAAACTCTGCTCATCTCAGTTTACTCTTCTTTAAAATAAAACAGTTGGACTACATCCTTATGATCCCTTCCAGGTCTAAAACTATATCTATATGACTACACATAATAATAATACACTTCCAAGACTCTCTGCAAGTGGATTAACCTTGGAACCAGTATCTCGTAAAGGATCATTTACTATTTTCAGTATACATAGATATTTAAACCCCACCCCAGGCATTATTTTCTTTGAAGTCAATCTTTCTTTCTAAAACTACTCTATGGTAGCTTTTAAGCTTGAACTGTGATATTTCTTCTGCTTCTTGACTCAAATCTCTGGAAGGGATCTAGGAGCTTTAAGGCACTGTAAGCTTAGTGTGAGTAAACAGAGTAATGTGGCAGCCAAAATACTAAAGCAAACTTGGGCTGCATTAGGAGTGACACAGCTAACATCACTGTACTCTGATTTTGTCAGACCATACAGTACAGAGTCCAGTTCTGAGCACTAGGGTTTAAGAAGGATATCGATAAACTGGAGAACGTCCAGAGAAGAGCTACAAGGATAGTGAAGGGTCTTGAGTTCATGGCATATAAGGTACATGAAGGAACTAGAGAAAAGAGGATTTGGGAAGAATCTGATAACTGTTTTCAAATATTTGCTGGCATGAGAAGTCATTATATTTTTTCTCTTTGGCTCCAGAGAGGAACCAGGAAAAATAAGGAGAAGTTGCAAAGAGGCCTATATTGGCTTGATATCAGGGAAAAAATAACAATTATAGATATCCAAAAGTGGAGTAGCTTGTCTGAAAAGGTAGTAGATTTCCCCTTCATGGAGGCTTTCAATAAGTGTCAAGATAATCACTTTTCCAATATATTATAGTGGAGGTTCCTTCATATCTATATTGCACTAGATGCACACAAAAACTTTCAAACTCTCAACTTCTATGATATTGTGATTCAATTCATTCATTTATTCACAGATTCAATCAGCATAATGCACACCCATTACTACTATCCTGGGTAGTAGAAGATACAAAGAAAATGAAGTCATTAATTACTCTTATCCTCGAGGAATTTAAAATATATGAGAGGAGCTGACAAGTACACAAATACACAGAGCAATCCAAATTATTGTTAGAGAGCTATGAACAGAAAATTCAGAGAAGAGTAAATCATTTTCAGCTAAGAAAATTAAGGAATGTCACCACTACTATTCAATATTGTACTAAAAGTGTTAACTATATGCGGGGGGGGGTGAAGGGGATAAGAGGAGTATGAATCAGGTAACCATGTTAAAAATGTATATTAATAAATGTTAAAAAAAAGTGTTAACTATAGCAATAGAAGAAGAAATTGAAGGAGCCAGAATAGGCAATGGAAAAATAAAGCTATGATATACCTAGAGAATCTCAGAGAATCAACCAAAAAACTAATCCAAACAATTAACTTTAGCAAAGTTGCAGGATATAAAATAAACCCACACAAACCTCAGAATTTCTCTATACTACCAATAAAGGTCAATAGCAAGAGATAAAAAGAAAAATTCCAATAATTCTAGACAACATAAAATGCCTAGGATTCTATCTGTCAAGACAAACCCAGGAATTATGTGATCACAAATACAAAACACTTTTCACACAAATAAATAAAGTCACATCTAATCAACTAGAAAACATTAATTTCTCATGGGCAGGCCAACCCAATATGACAAAAATAACAATTCTTCATAAATTAATGTACTTATTTGGTGCCATACCAATTGAACTACCCAAAATTATCTCATAGATCTAAAAAAAAATGTAACAAAATTCATCGGAAGAAAAAATAAGACATCGAATAAAGAAATAAAAGAGGACAAATGGAATAGATGAGGCACTCAATACACAATGGTAAAAAATCATTGTAACCCAATATTTGACAAACCCAAAGATCGAAGCTTTTGGAAGAACTCAGGATTTTACAAAAGCTGCTGGGAAAACTGGAGCAGTATATGGCAGAAGTTAAACATAGACCAATACTTCATGCCATATACCAAGGTAAATTCAAAATGGATACGTAACTTAGAGAGAAAGGGTGATGCCATAAATAATTTAAGGGAGCATAAAATGGTTTACTTGTCAATCTATTGATAAGGAAATAATTTAGTTCAAAGAAAGACACAGAAAACATTATGAGGCAACTTTGCATTAAATTAAAAGGTTTCTGCACAAACAAAAGCAACAATCTAAGATTAAAAGACAAACAAAAATGGGAAAAATTATTTATAGCAAATCTTTCCAATAAAGGCTCCATTTCTGAAATATATAGTCAAATGTACAAGAATATAATACATTCCACAACTGACAATTGTCAAAGGATATGAAAAGGGAATTCTCAGATGAAGAAATCAAAACTGTGTTAGTCATATGAAAAAATGCTCCAAGTCACTACTAAATAGAGAAATGCAAATTAAAACAACTAGCTATACTATTACTGGGTCTATAGCCCAAAGAGATTAAATTTAGGGGGAAAGAAACTACCTATACAAAAACATTTAAAGCAGCTCTTTTTTTACCCCAATTCTTTTTTTTAAATTAAGTTTCTTTATTTAATTTAGAATATTTTCCCATGGTTACATGATTCTTTCTCTCTCCTCCTCCCACCCCCTCCCATAGTCAATGAGCAATTCAGCTGGGTTTTCATGTGTCATTGATCAAGTCCCATTTCCATGTTATTAATATTTGCACTAGGGTGATCATTTAGATTCTACATCCCCAATCATATCCCCATCAACGCATGTGATCAAGCAGTTGTTTTTCTTCTATGTTTCTATTCCCACAGTTCTTTTTTTGGATGTGGATAGTGTTCTTTCTCATATGTCCCTCAGAATTGTCCTGGATCATAAAGCGGTTCTTTTTGTGGTGGCAAAGAACTGGAAATTGAAGGGATATCCATTACCTGGGGAATGGTTGAACAAGTTGTGGTAAGTGCTTGTAATAGAATAAGAAATGTATCATAAGAAATGATGAACAAGATGACCACCAAAAAAATCATAGGAAGACATATGAAGTGATACAAAATGAAGTGAGTAGAAACAGCAGAACCTTGTACACAGAAACAATAGCGTATGGTAATCAACTGTGTGACTTAACTATTATCAACAAGGCAAAGAGCCAGAATAACTGAAGAGCCTCACGCCAAAAAAAGGATATCCCCTGCTATAGAAGGAACAGAAGGAGTCTGAATGCAAATTGAAACATACCATTCCTTATTTCCTTCCCAAATTTTCTCTAGTGTAAGCAATATGTCTCTTGTTTCATAACATGACAAACATTGAAATATACATTATATGATAATATATGTACAACCTGTATCAATCATATTACCTGCATTCTTAGAGAGAGAGGAATAGTGGGTAGGAGAGAGAGAACATTGATTATAAAATATCAGAAAATGACTATTAAAAATTGTATTGGCATGTAATTCTGGGAAAATGTATTATAATTGATAGAGACCAGCTCTATCGAATCATTGAAGGGACCCCAGGACAGGGTGGGGGAGATGAAAAATAGGTTTGGGGATCAAGAGGGCCAGAGACAAGCTGGTAGCAAACCATGGCAAAATTTATTGATCCCAGCTTCTAATTATAGAGAGATTTGAAAAGACTGAGGGAATTAGGTTAGCTTTTCACATACACAATGGATGTGAATAATTTACAAGTTTCATACAATGGATTTGGTTTACATCATCAGATCTAGATAGTTTTCTATAGGCTGATAAATCAATATGCCAGTATATAACCATCTAACCCAGATTCCCAGAGAATGCATACATCAGTAGGTTTCGGTAAGAACACACAGTTTCAGGAAAGGGGAAGGAAAAGGAGGGGTTGAAGACTCAACAAAAGAAAAAATAATAACAAAAAAAGACTGCAATACCTTCATGGAGAAGGTACAATTTATGTCGGTTTTGAAGGATGAATAACATTTCAATAGACAGAGTCAAGCAGGAGGAGAAGGGAACTCCCTGCATAGGATAGGCAACTGGACCCAAAACCCCAAATGTCTGTAGCAAAACATTGATAATCAATAATTTAGGGGAAAGGAATGACCTGAACAAAACCATGAGATGGGAAAGCACATGCCCACACACAATATTGCTGCAGTGGAGGATACTTTGAAATAGAAGATAAAGCTAGAAGGAAGTTTAAGGCCATATCATAAAGACTCCTGAATTTTAGGCTGCTGTGTTTATATGCTATTAAATGCTAGTCTCTGAAAAATCCCCTCTTTAAAATGTATCCCCTAAAAAAAGTCATCCTAAGTTTGAGGCATCACTACCTTCTCAAAAGCACAATTCACAAGCCCTCCTCAATGTATTTACTTCTAGTCAATCAGAAAACACCTACATTGAAACAAAAAACATTTAATCGAATAATAAAGAAAATAAAATCACAAGAAATAACCCTTACTCTGCATATAGGCTATACAGTCCTAGAGGTTATGATAACAATCAATGGGAGGGAACACACCCAAAGAATGTACGAGACTGGGAAGCATGCATGGAGTATGGCCAGAGAATAATAATGGAAGATACAACATAAGGAATATGTGTGATTAACTCTCACTTCCAGATTATTGATGTCCTCTGATGATATTTATAACCTGAACTTCATTGTATTCTATTAATTATCTTATCACTCATCTTTATTAAGTGTTATTCTACTGTTCTTATAATCACTATTTTTTTCCTCTTGGGTATTATTCTACTTTTGTTATGGTTGCTTCTAGGTACTTTGCCCTACCCCTAGATTCTGGGCTCATTTTTTCACTGAGGCTATAAATAAAGATTTTTCAGCCTAAATTTATTAGGATAAAGCTTATTAATATCTGTGCCTTAGTAGACTGTAGCCAACATAGTCTTGAAATGAAACCCAGAAGTTTACAGCATGCATCAACACCTGAGAGCAACCATATGAAGAGAGAAGTGTTAACCAAGCCACTCATCTAAAGAGTTGCCTGGGGTAGAAAAAAATCAGAGAAGTTTCACATTGATGATCTTTTCTTTTAACTCTCTATGTCTAAGGCTGAATCAAAGTTCATTGCCTCAGACAATTATTTGAGTCAGGGTTAGAAATTCCTAGGATCCTTTCCTACTTATTACATGAATGAATTTGAGTAAAGAAAAAAGCAAAGCCAAGAATGCTGACTTCCACTCTCCTGGTTCATATTCCTATAGACCAGGGGTAGGCAACATATGGCTCTCAAACCATATCTGGCTCCACCTCCCATCCTGCCAGTCCAGGCAGAGTCCCAGGATGTGCCCCAGGGGGCCCTTCAGCCCCTGCCCCATATTCCACACCTCCCCCTCCATCCTCCTCCTTCCAGAGGCGTTTATGACTCTCACAGCCAAAAAGGTTGCCAACTGTTGCTACAGACAGAAAGAAATGTAGAAATAGGTAGATAGATAGATAGATAGATAGATAGATAGATAGATAGATAGATAGATAGATAGATAGATAGATAGATGGATGGATAGATGGATGGATAGACAGATGAATAGAATTCAAAAGCAAAACTTTTACTCTAATATTTTTGGAAAGCAAAAAAAAAAAAGATCTCCCTAAACCATATACAATAAAAGTATTTGAACATTGTGAAGGTTTTGAAATAGGGAAAATTGAACTAAAATATATCTATGGGAATATTAATCCAGTCACAGTGTACAAAACAGATGGAAAACAAGTTGGATTCAGGGACATCATACTAAGAGTGAAGTGCTATTGAAATAGTCTGGGCTTAAACAAGATTAATGCCATAAGAAGGGCCAAAGATGAGCAATACTAAAAGAAAAATGTATCTTCTTTGAATCTCCTCTCTCTCTTTTTTTCCAACCCACAATCATGGCCATATCCAAAAAATGCTCATGCTTGAGTTGCTCCAAAGTATGTAGTACATTAACAATAAGTCAGCAATAGGAGCTGGCTTGAGAAGAAGGAAGCTTCACTGAGGACTGTGTTGGGTTAATATCTTGCAGTTTCTTGGGTTGAAATGTATTCGCCTTTGACTTTGGGAGCCAATCTAGAAAAAAAGGCACCAATAGTGCAAACGTTTTGATATTGAAAGCTGAACAATATCTTTTTTTGATCAGTCATTGAGGCTGCTGGCAAGGGATCTGCATATATTCAACACATGGTATCAAGTACAAAACTTGAGGTCAGAAAGGGTTGGGCTTATGGATAAAAAAGATACATCCCTACACCTGGCTTACCAGGATGCTTCCCATTTGTTCCCATTGGTTCCTTTTGCCATTTTGTCATCATCCTAGATACGTGTTTATAAACTTCAGTTTAGTAATCTAATTTTAACTTTTGTTCCTCTCATTTTGCTGGATAATCCCCACCACGTACTCTTCTTCTCATAGTGATTAGGATGAGTCTCCTTATCTTTCTCTGGCAAATGACAAATGTTTGAAAATGGACACTGACTTATAGGCAAGAGAGTCTATACATATCAACTCCGGCAGAAAAATTACACCCAGAGTAAATAAAAGCAGAGATACAAATTTTTCCAGCATAAATTATGAGTAAAGGGCTCCATAGCAGCCAGCTTTTTCAACAAAAGCAATTTGGCGATCATATAGAGCTTTGCTTTATCTCAGAACATGTTCTAATTAAAGTCATGTTATGACTTCCATTTCTATTACTTCTGACCATGCTGACTTATTTAATTCCTCTTAAACACAATTCATCTTCTTCCAATCATTGGCTTTTCATATGTGCTATCATTAATAATTATTTATTGAGCATCCAAAGCATATATGGTGTTGGTCTTAGTCCTCTCTGGAGTGGAAAAAAGCTATGGAGAGTTGGGAACAATTATATTGTGAGATTTGCTCCATGCCTTTAAGGACTTTGTCTAATCTAAATCATATTTATGCTACTTGATATTAACAAACCTGAAGTCATGTGGAATATCAATATATTATAAATCAAATACAAAGCACATATAATGTTTTTTAAAGTATACGTATCCTTCATTCCATTTTTTTTCTTTTTTCTACATCCAGATTCAGCTGACTACACACAGGAAGAACACAGTAAGGAAAAACCATCATATTTATGAAACAGATCATTAAATATAATTACATTTACAAGTAAAACCACTTAAGGTCCCAAATGCCAGGCTCAGCAGCAGATTATTAGACATAAAAAGGACAGTTATCAGTTTGAATGGTGCTATTTACAAAACAGCTGCACAAAAGGTGAAGAGATTAAATAGCATGCAGGCAACTGTTACATTTATATTGCATCCCCTTATGTTTAGAATGGAGGAAATAAATGTAAAGTGTGTTCTCTGACAGACATTTATATTAGAAATGTTCTTTTTTAGCTAATTAGGGAAAGTTGAACTCAAGAATAAAGTTCATTTATTTGCTCTATATGCTGCTAATTTATGCTGATGCACAATGATTTAAATAACATAACTAAAAAAATGTGAATTAGCATGCTAGAACCCCTGTCATACCCTTCACCTTCTTTTCCTCATTCAATATCTACTAATACTTTAAAATTTGCTTAAAACCTACCTCTTTCATGAGTCTTTTTCCAATTATTCTAGTCCACAAGGACATGCCCCCAAGCTGCTAGAACATTTACTATCTACATTGTTCTTTTTGACATCATAATATACTACTTTATTTCTTTTATATTCTTTTTGACTATCATATACTACTTTATAACTTAACTACTTTATGAGACTGTCTTGTCTTTTCAATTAGATTATATATTCCCTGAGGGAAGCAACCAGTTTTTAGCTTCCTATTATTGGCCTTCAGTATTTAGAAGAGTGTGATAGGTAGTACTTAAAAACCACAGAAAGGAAAAGAGTGGGGAAGGAAGCAAGAATGAAAAGGAGGAGATGCAAGTTAAGAAATCTTGTCATATTCATTAAAATTCATTTTTTTAATTCAGTTTTTTCAGTCTTGCCCAGCTCTTCATATAAACCCCACTTGGGTTTAGAGTGCTTTTCTTTTTCCCTTTTAGCTCATCTTAAAGATGAGTAATCTGAGGTAAAACAAGTAAATGATTTGCCCAGGGTCACACAATACATAATATAATATATTATATATTGTATATAAACATATTATATTATAAAATAATATAATAAGTGTCTGAGACCAGATTTAAATTGAAATCTTTCTGACTCTAGGTCCAGTGTTTTATTTACTACACCAACTAGTCGCTCCAATTTTATAGGCAAACAGCTTCATAAAAGTCCCCTGTCACCATCCTTGCCAATACTAGTCTTTTTCAGTTGAGCTATAGCCACATTACCTCAATGTATTCATAGAGCAGAGGCACTGCTGGGCCCTGTGCAATGACTGCCTTACAAGACAACTGGCAAGATTAAGATTCCAATACAATTACCATCCTGAGAAACTGGCTTAGACAGCTCTGAGCCAGGAATGGACCTAATTCTTATGATCTCTCCTTTCTAATCCTCCCTGGGGCAAGTGGATGGTGTATTAGACCTTCTGTGTTCCTATAAGCCTGACAGAAGCTGATTGACCTGTGAGCATGCCTTAGTCCAACCCAACTCCACTAATTTCATTCAAAGTAGAAGCTTAACTAATCCACCTAGGCAATATGATTACTTGTTCCCTACAAGCAGATAACTACAGTCAATATCTATAAAGGGAGTCTAGTTTTGTAATATGTAAGAATGGACCATCCAGAAAAGCATTTGCCTCTTCCCAGGCTATATTTATGGATATATCTCTAGATAGCAAATTCGGAGGTTTTAATCATCATCGTCGTCATTGTTACATTATTGCTGTTTTTCATAAGGAGAAACTATTAATTTATAGAGAGCTTTAAGCTTGACAAAGAATTTACATATTTTAAATCATTTGATCCTAGTCATGCTATCTATAAAATATTAGCAATTAAGTATATAATTATAGGCTTTTAGTCCAATACACACTGAACAAAAGTAATTTTTTCTCTAAACAGCAGGTAGCAGTCTGATCACATCTTGATTCATGGATTCAAATTTAATGTAGCAAGTGAAAAAACTCCATCGGCAACATCATGCAAATGAATGACACTACAAGATTTTAACTTACATGGGCAGTGGTATATATAATGTTACATATTATATATACTTAGGTATTTGTTTTATTATTTATTATATATTCATATGTATATATTGATGTGTATTGAAATGATTAAAATAAGAAAAACCCTTTTATATTATTAACTTTATTAAAGTTAAAAATAAACAGAGTTTCCCCTGGCTGAAATTAACTAACTACACACATACACACACACACACACACACACACACACACACACACACACACACACACACACACACTGAATTTCCTCCTATTCAAAGTTTCTCTTAAGCACAGGATTGGTCCTTATATAGACAAATCCCACACCAGGAAGTAGGGAGTGTGGTCTCCCCCTAGCATGGGATTGGTCCATTCAAGACCAACCCCACTCAAGGAAATAGGCATGGTCCCTCCCCCAAAATAGGATTGGTCCATTCAAGACCAATCCCATGCCAGGAAATGGGGGGGGGGAATGGTCCCTACCCCAGCACAGGATTGGTCCATTCAAGACCAATCCCACACCAGGAAGTAAGGGGGAGGGACCCCTGGGACATGCTGGGGAATGTAGATCTCCTCCCATCAGAATACTTCAAAACCCACAGTGTATATATATGTATACACATAAATAAATATTGCCTATATCTATATATGTACATATTTTCGTATTTATAAGCCCCACAGATGAGGGAATCCAATAATAGGTAGGGGATCAAGTCAGTAGCAGTGATGGGTTCCTTGGGTATGTTGTTGTTATTGTTGCACCGCTTTGTCTGACTCTTTGTGACTATATATGAGGTTTTCTTAGCAAAGATACTGGAGTGGTTTGCCATGTCCTTCTCTGGTGGATTAAGGCAAATAGAAGTTAAATGGCCATCCCGGGGTCACATAGGTATTATCTGAGGCCAGATTTGAACTGAGATCTTTCTGACATTGGGACCAACCTTTTTCCACTAAGCAATGTAGCCGCTCCCCTAAGGTATAACTTTTTTCAATTTGCTACTCTTAGGTAAAAAAAAAAAATCTATTTTTTGTTATATGTATAGCTAGAAATGAGGGTATCTTAAAAAATGCCCTTAGACGTGGCAATTCCCTTACATTCCTTCACAGACTATAGTGAGAGAGATTACCTTAGGAAGAGAAGCCATTTGTCCCTATGAATGTGAGATGTTATGTATATGTATACACATATAAAAACATGTAATTCACATAATTTAAATAAATTAGGCAATAGATAGATATGCATATATGCAGATACACTTATGTATAGATACATATATATAATAATCCTTTATTTACCTTATATTAACCAAAACTTGAAGAGTTAATTGTTACAGCTCTGAAAATATAACATATAAAGAACATTAAGAAGTAAAAATTTTAAAGGCTGAATTATGTATTTATTTGTTTGTTTGGGGAGCAGATTTGTGATTGGGAAATTGAGGAGAAAAAATCCCCTCTCATCAGTGCAGGTCAGTTCCTGTCTGGAAAATATAACCTTAGAGACTTGTCTGAAGCACTCCGAGGGGCAGTGAGCTCCCCAGAGTCTCAAGGTTGCCGTGTGTTATAAAGGTGGCCTTCCTGTCTATGAGCTTAGTGCTCTATTGACTCTGCCATGCTGCCCCCAAATGCTTTTTATATATTAATACAAAATATTTTTTTCTGAAATGGACTCTACACGGCAAAATATGACAGGTCCTGATTTAGCAGAAGGTGCAAACAGGTTGGAATAAAATGACCTGAGTTTGGACTCTGGTTCTTTCTTTAATGTGTGACCTTCTGCAAATCAGTGAAATCCTGAGCCTCAGTTTATTCCTCTGTAAAACAAAGGAATAATATCCATATTCCCTACCTCGCAGGCTTAGTGTAAGGGTCAAATAAGGTAAAGAACATAAAGCACTTTGTAACTCTGGCCTATTGAGAGCCTAGCAATTAGTATGATTACACAGATTATAATTTAATCTTAATTTGGAGAATCATTGTCATGAACACCGGTTATTTCAGGGATGCCCTCAGGGGTATAAGGGTGTTATAGCAGATGGCCTCATGTTATAGATGGAAGCTCACATATTGTTTATTTCCTCCCAGGGATTATGTTTATAATTAAGGTAAGTGGCTATCACTTGGATGGTAATAAGAAAGGCATGCAGGCAGACTTAATACTCCACCTGATCCTGCTCTGAGGAGCCAAAAATAGTAAATTTAGGATTTGTGAAAAGGTAGAGAAAGGAGGGACATCTTCCAGGGCAACAAAAGTATTTGAGATTACCTGTGATTTTTGATATTGATATCTATGGATAATGGCTGTTCATGGGTTTCCATTTTATTTTCCTCCCCTTAATAAAGTTTCTCCTGATTTTTGTTAACTCTCTATTTGCTAGCAAGTAGGAGCCTGGCCTCCACACACTGTGGGTACCACTGCTTGCCTCAGTTGACTTATCTTTAAAATGAACTAGAAAAAAGGCAAAACACTCTAATATCATTGCCAAAAATCCCAAATAGGGCCATGACATGTCAGACATGACCGAACAACAACAACAAATCCTGGATTTAGTTCACATTAAATAGCGAAATGATTGTTAAATAATCAATATAAGCATTTACATTCCAGAAATCAGCAAACCATAAATCAAGGCATGAGTAAAATGACTGAACAACAGCAAAAAACAATTCTGTATTTTCAGAAGTTTCCTGGATGGCGCCTCTATGCCATAAAAGTGAGAAAATCCCCTCAAAGATTCTGCAAGGGTTTCATTCCATTAGTAAGAATTACATGTCTTCAGATCTTAGGATCATAGAATCAGAGTTCAAAGTTACCTTAGCTGTCATCTGGTCCAGTCCTTCTATTTGGCTGATGAATTACCTGAGGCCAGAAAGTAGCTCACCTTCCTTCACACAGTAAGTGACACAGGTGGAATATTAACTGTCACATTCCAGAATAAAATGAATCTCTATGCAAGTGACTGAATATTTTTATGGTGAGGCATACATAAATCATTCATATATTATTTTTACATAATGCATGCATATGTATACAAACATAATTTACACATAGGTATTAATATGGGCATGCTATTTGTATATTGTAGAAATTGAGAGATTAGGACAGTAAGTGATTAATTATGGAAACTGAGTGAACCACACTGATTCCATTTTGTGACTCAATTTTGGATTAGCTTAGTTCCATTTCTAGTCAATTATGTATTTAGTCCAACTTCTATTCAGTAAGAAAACTTTATTCCATCGTGGAAATTGGGAGAAAACCTTATTTCATTGTTTGAACCTTGCCCTATATGGCTGGAAAACTGGACCTCATGCAGAGACCCTTGACCAAGGACCTAAGTTAATTGACCAGAAACACAGTCAGATCTTAAAATTAATGCAAGGAATTTTCTCATTGTTACATATCAAGCAACCCACATGACTAACCTGAAAACTAGCCCCATACTAATCAATCAGTTGTTTCTGTGTTCCTTTCATTATCTACAGATATTTGGGGAGGCGTCAGATTGCCTCTGAGTTCAGGGATTTGCTCTCACCTCCCTACTTGAAAAGTCCCTAATTTTTTTCCAGTTAAATATCAGATAATCAATTATATTCTTTCCTTTTAATTAATTGGTCTCATTTGATTAATTATTTTTAATGTATAAAAAGTCTATCTCCTCCTACATTTGGGGTTCAACCTTAAGCTGAGGAAAAGTCCTTGTCCTGATTTATTGGACAATTGGTGAGCATTGTTTAATAAATTGATATATTTGGAAGATTGAACCTATGTTTCTTCAGTCATTTCATCTTTTACTTGTCATAATATATGACACTTGTGTACAAATGTTCCACTAATAAAACCTAAACCTCCCCCCTCTTCAAAGTTCCACAATTGCTTACATGCTAAATCTAATGGGCTTTTCTTAGCCCTCATTCTTCTTGACATCTTTACTGCTTCTGACCTTGTTAACTGCCCTCCTTGTCTCTTCTCCTAACCAATATTTTTTCCCAAGGCTCTGTCTTTTGAGATTTTTGTTTCTTACTCTACACCAGTGATTCCCAAAGCGGGCGCCACTGCCCCCTGGTGGGTGCTGCAGTGATCCAGGAGAGGCAGTGATGGCCACAGGTGCATTTATCTTTCTTATTAATTGCTATTAAATTTTTTTTTTAATTAATTTCCAGGGGACTAAGAAATATTTTTCTGGAAAGGGGGTGGTAGGCCAAAAACGTTTGGGAACCACTGCTCTACACCCTCTCTTGCTGATGTCAAAAAGTCCCATGAGTTCCATTCTCATGTCAGTGTATAGATTACTTCTAAATTTATAAATTCATACCTATGTTCTCTTCTGAGGTCTAAACCTGCATCAATAACTGCTTACTAAACTTCTCCATTTGGATATCCTATGAACAAAACACTATACTCTCTTTGCTAAGAAAATCCCACATGGTGTTAAGAAGAATCAGACATGACTGAAATGACTGAACAACAAAAACCTCAAAATTAACATATTTTAAATGGAGTTTACTGTCTTCCTCCCTGAACATTTTCTTCATCCTACCTCCAACATCTCCTATTTCTGTTTAAGGTCATAACCATCCTTGAAGTCACCCAATTACAGAAACCTATACTCATTATCAGTTTCCCCACTCCTTGAATGCCCCATAGCTAATCAGGTGTAGTTATGTGAGTTTTATATGAACAACATTTCTTGCATTTGTCTCCTCTAAACATGATTGCCATGATTGTTCAAGTCAATATTTCTTCTCTCCTAAATGATTTCAAAGTCTCTCCCCACTTTTTTATTGTTTATTTTTTGTTTCTTTATTTTTTATTCTTTTGTTTTCCTCATCTCCCCTTTTTATTTATTTATTTAACTATTTTATTTTTATTTTGAATATTTTCCCATAGTTACATATTTCGTGTTCTTTCTCTCTCCTCCAAACCCCCTTAACCCCCCTTAGCTGATACACAATTCCACTGGGTTTTACATGTATCATTGATCAAGACCTAATTCTATATTATTGATAGTTGGACAAGAGTTATCGTTTAGTGTCTTCATCCCCAATAATATCCCCATCAGCCCATGTGTTCAAGCAATTGTTTTAATTCTGTGTTTCTACTCCCACAGTTCTCCTCTGAATGTGGATAGTTTTCTTTCTCATAAGTCCCTCAGCCTTGCTCTGGATCCTTGCATTGCTGTTAGTAGAGAAGTCCATTATGTTCGATTGTACCACAGTGTATCTGTCTCTGTATATAAGGTTCTCCTGGTTCTGCTCCTTTCATTCTGCATCAATTCCTGGAGGTCATTCCAGTTCATGTGGAATTCCTACAGTTTATTATTCCTTTGAGCACAATCGTATTCCATCACCAACAGATACCACAATTTGTTCAGCCATTCCTCAATCGAAGGACATACTCGCATTTTCCAATTTTTTGCCACCACAAAGAGCACAGCTATAAATATTTTTGTACAAGTCTTTTTCCTTATTATCTCTTTGTGGTATAATCCATCTCCCCACTTTTTTTAAAGCATGTTTGGCTATTGCAAAACTCTGCTTAAAAATCTTCATTGGGTTATTTTGATATTACTTATTAGATATTGTTCATGGGCTTATTGAATATTACTTTTTGGACAAAATACAAATTCCCTACCTTGTCATTAAGTGACTTTCATATTATAACCCAGACATCCTTAGACCTGTTTTGTATTAGGAAGCACTTTATTAATCTGGTGGAGTCTATGGACCACTTCCTAGAGTAAAGTTTTTTAGTGCACAAAATAAATGAAATTAATTTAAAAAAAATTAAATACATATGGTATATAAATAGTTTTTAATAAATTCACAGGCCCTGGGTGAAGATACCATGAAACCATCAGCTTTATCTTTCCAAAATTATTGCTTTACATGTTTTATGTCTTTGTCTATTTCAATTCCCTAAAGTTGCCTTTCTATCTCTCATTTTCAAACTTTGCTCAAGCTGTCTCACATGCCTAAAATGTACTTATTACCACCATCTCTTAGTACCCCCAGATCCCAGGACATCACCTATAAAAAGTCATTGTCAATCCCCTAAATTGTTCCTCCTCTCAAATTATCTTTGACATCTTAAACTTCATGCATGTTATTTCCCTACCAAATTCCAAAAGAATCCTTGAAAGGAGAGATTATTTTTTATGTCTTTGTTTCAGTCCTTGGTAGAGTAGTTTGCACATAGTGGACATTTAATAAATGACTGGAAGATTTTATAGGAAGACAAAAAGTGAAGTGTCTGATGCTGAGAAAATGATAGGTCTATTAAATTTACAGGTAGTAAGATAAGTGACTATTTAAATATCTTCAAATTATTTAAGATTTATCTTTCAACCTTTACAAAATAAAAAATTTGAGTTCCTCTTTTTAAGAAAGCTATGAAGAAAAATACATAGTCTATAATAAGGTTTACATATATTCCCAGACAGACTGAATATTTTTTCTTTAAAACTCAGCTTATTTTATCTATAGCATAATTAGCACAATATCACACAGTATTTTAATTTTGGTGCCAAATTAATTAGTTGACTGTTTAGTCAGTTTCCCCCTTGCCAAATAATTCAGGAGAAAGTACTTCAAATTATGTATTCATTGCATGAGGTAACTTTTATAAAAGCAAGCAAGTAAAAGTTTCTATCTTACATAAATACTATTTAGACTGCTTTGTTGTTGTTGATTTGATTAGCAAGTTTCACAAATATTGCTAATTTTACATTATCATTCTGTGAAAATTGTGTTGGCCAATAACCTACCACAACTGGTTTTCTACATGGAATTCAATTATACTTTGCATTCCTTTATAAAAGTTAGTTTTCTTTTAATCCAATTAGCTGATCATATTGACAGCTAAAGATATTTATGGTGTTATTTAACTCTTGACAATATTCAAGTACCTGAAAAATAGGAATCCTGCTTAATTTTCATAATGAATTTTAAAGCTAAAGCTCTATTACTATTGAATATAATTTTTAAAGTGCATTAGTTTTAAAGTTACATAAAATAAATTTATAATCATTTTTTTGCCCAATATAGGTTTTCAACAGTTGTATGGCGCATCACAAAAATAAAAGATAGATTAAGTCCTAGAAACATAGGGATTATTATTCATCTCACAAAGAATATTTAAGTGCTCCTAGCAAACTATATTGAAGAAAATATTTAGTGGGAACCACGGCACCCATAGTTCAAATCCTAATTCTGTCTCAGTTGAATGAAATGATATCTAATGTCCCTTCCTGCTTCAAATTTCTACAATGCACACCCTATCTCATTTTATTGTTTCCTCTAGCCAAAATTATCCTGAATAAGTCACATTTAGCATCACACTAATCTTTGGGTTAGCTGTTACAGCATTTCACATTTTCCACAATAGTTCTTCCCATTTCATTTGTTACTTTGGGCCACTTTTACTTTGTTTTACTTTCCTCCCTTATCTCAAAATAGCAGCCTTTAGTTTGGGTGACAGGTGCAACTGTGAAACTTAGGGAGTGGATGCTATAATTTAGAAGTAAAAAATAAACACCTCTGTTGCATGTTTAAGAACTATAAAATACTTTAAGTAAACATTAAATTGAGCAAACATTTTTCAAGATCCTATTATGTGAAGAAAGCTATGTTTTGCGCCGTGCTGATATGACAAGGAATAAGATAGGGCTTATGGTTCTTAGTTGGATAAAGTCTACTAGGGGAGAAAAAATATACATGTAAGTAGAATAGAAAACAAAGTAGTCTCACTTCACATTCTATCTTGGTGATTTCATTGACTGTTCAGAGTATAAGTATCTCCTAAGATTCCTGTCTTCATTTCTATCCCCAACCCCTAATCCCTTTCCTGAGTCAAATTTGCAAAATCCTACAGGACATCTCCACTACATCTCTGCCATCACTTCTAACTTAACAGCTTCAAAATGAAATATCATATTTTTTTACTAAAACATCTCCTTTCTAACTTTTCTATTTCTCTTTATGGTCTCACCATTAACCTAGTCATTTGGACTTATAAGTAAAGTCACTGTTGACTATTTTCTCCTCTCCCTTGCCCCATAAATCAAATCATTTTTCATATAATAAGGCCACATCTATAAAATTTCTTGGACCAATCTCTTCCTTTTCATTTCCTTGCAACAGTCTAATTTAGGATCTTCTCTATTCTTACCAAGCTTGAACTGCTTTCTAACCTTCTTGTCTCAACTATTTGCTACTCAATCATTCTTTATGTTGTTTCCTGAACTATCTTTCTGATGGAATGTTCTGATTTATCTCATGTATTACTCAATAGTATTCAATGTGCACACATACACCATCTATATCTATATTCTTACATCTCTGCAAGGCTGAACTCCAGTAAAACTTCTAGGATATTTTCCCCTTATAGCCCCTCTCAATGGTAAAAATTATTTTTTTTCATTTCTTGCTCCTAAAATTTCTAATATTAATTGTTTCTCTTTTTAAGTTACTACACTCTTGACAATACCATAGTTATTTGCTCTCATCTTCTCTACCTTAATCCTCATTAAACTCTAAATTACATGAAAGTTGGTTTGTCTGTTTTCTATCTTTGCATTTCTAGAAACACACAAAGGGTATTTGATGTAAACTAAAAATGTACCTACTTTTCCTTTAAGCAAGCATTCATGCATTTTATCATCAGTTCAAAGTCCCCTTAGCTCCTCTACAAATTTGTGCTTCCATCATTCTTATTGCATCAATATTCAGCCCTTGATCACCCACCTACCATTGTGATGTGCCTTTTCTGCCCATCCTCCTGACCTACTGAATTCCATCAAAGGAGGTCACAAAAACTGCTTAATGTATTCACCACAAATTGTTATCATCTAATTTCAATCGGTCCATTATTACTGCACAGAATTCTTTTATTTTTGCTTAATTTACACACTATTTTAGTCCCCTAAATGCATATCAAGGCCTGTCCTCTTTACTTCCTAATGCCACTTTCAACCTCATTTCTCATTAAATGTTCCCATATCCTATATTACTCTGTAAATCTAGATTCATCCACTCTGATGTCCCTCATTTCCTCTCCTCCACAGCAGAAAATTCTTCTGTCAATGCCTCCTTTATCTTGATCTCATTCTCCATGCCAAGACAACTCTACTTGTGCCTTAATCCTATTTATTGTTTTAAGGGAGTTTGCTCTATCAATAATTCCTCCCCCTTTCCATTTTCATTATTTGCCAACTGTCTACTTCTCTGCCATCTACACATAAGCTCAAATCTATCCACTCCTTTAAAAAATAATCTTTTCTTTACCTCAAGCTACCTTCCTATAATTTTCCTTGCTGAAGAAAGAATTTTTGTCAAATTTTTTAACTCTCACTTAATACCAGAGCCTGCTACCTCTATTTCCTTTCCTCCCACTTTACCATCCCTTGCAAATAGGTGTCCAGTACCATCATTCAACATATTCACACTAAATTTATCAATAATTCCCAACAATTAAATCTCATGTGGTTCCTTGCCTCCCTTTCTTGCTTCAAATTTTTTCATCACCCTCTGTTTAGTGTCTCCTCACTTGGCTTCTAGGTATAGCTCTTTCTTGGTTCTCCCCTTACCTGTCCAACAGCACATTATCATTCTGCTATGTTAGATAATCATTCAATCTGTTTTCATCTTCCATTATATATATTATCTCTTGGTGATATCATTTTCACCCAAAAGTTCAGTTATCACGTCTATGCAGATGATTCGCAAATCTATATAATCAGCAGTGATCACACTCCAGAGCTCCAGTTCTGAATCAATAATTATCTACTGAGTACATTGTTCTAAATGCCTTATGGGCATCTCAAATGCAGTATATCAAAAATAAAACTTATCTTCCTCACTAAATCTACTCTTTTTTTAAACTTTCTTATTTCTGTTTGCATCAATTTTTCACAATCATCTAACATTGAAACTTTAGCTTCATCTCAGAATTATCTCTCCCTCATATCCATTTACAAGCAGTTTACTCATCTTATCTGTCTCATATCAAGATATTTCATGTTTTCCCCCCTTTCTCTTTATCCATAATTGATTTTTTTCACTTACTTTAGGCCTTTATCCTTGACCTAGTGAATAAAAATAGCATTTTAAGTGGTTTTCTTCCTTCCAGTAGCTCTCTTCTTCTTTTTACCCTCCACAAAACTACAAAAATAAATTTGACCATATTTTTCTTTTGCTCAAATCTGTCAGGTTTATCTTTCACACAAACCTGCAGGATAAAATTCATATTCCCAAACCTGAAATTTAACTTTCATAACAATTTGGTTCCATTCTACATTTACAGTAATATTTCATATTATTCATTTTTATGAGTATTATAATTTAGCTAAATAGACTACTAATCATTCCCTAACTTTAATGAGAACAACCTATACTTTTATACACACATATTACTGTTCTCCACACATGGAATATATACCTCATCTTTACCATGAATGTTCTTATACTTCATGTTTAAATCATAACAGTAGTTACTTGTACTATTATTATAATAGGCATATCACAGTTATATAATAAGACAGTTACAAAAACAATATTATTTCAGCATCAATTTTGGTTACGATTACATTTATTAAAGTATACATCAGAAAGTTTTGGGCCATGACAGGTATAAAAAAATGAAGATTCTCTGAAGCAAACTACTGAATAAGCTTGACAAACATCTTGCCTGATCCGTATTCACTCAAAATATCATTCTATCAATCAATTAATCAACAAATATTAGTAAAGCTCCTCCTGTGTGTCAGGCACTGTGCTAAGCAGTAGGATACAAAAAAAAGAGGCAAAAGATAATTCCTAATGTCAAGGAAGTTGTGGTCAAATGGAGGAGAAATTATGCAAATAAATATAAACCAAGCAAACTAACAAGCTCTTTCCCAAGGCTTTGTTGACAAGGCAATGCATACAATTTGCCTGTATCTATGTTTTCTGGCAATATATAAAATAAATATTGTTTATCTTGCACTTATTCGTGAGTCCTTTTTACCTTAAAATAGTAACTGTGGGGGGCAGCTGGGTAGCTCAGTGGATTGAGAGCCAGACCTAGAGACAGGAGACACACTCTAGCGATGTTGCAGCTCTTCCAGGACCACTAGCTGTACTCTTTCAGGTGGGTAGATTCTGGGAACTGATCCAGCCCAAGTTAACCTATAATTCAGGTTGGGATTAATAGTCTCTACCAAAAATCTCCCACAAGTAGATGACAGTCTTCCTTCAGGATCCCAGGGAATCAGGGTACAAACTCCACTTCCTCTGAGGTCTCCCAGGGTCAGTTACAACTTGTCCCAACCACCATGGAGTCCATCTCAGAGAGAGAAGGCACACTTCCTGCTTCCCCATTCCATTTGGAATTCTCAAGCCCTTCCTGCTAGGTCTCCTAAATAATAATTAAGTAATCTTCTCACAACAGAACCCACTATCTGACAAAAACTCCTGGGGAACCTGGCAGAAACTAGGAATAGACCAATATCTCACACCTTATATATACTAAGATAAGATCAAGATGGGTAAATAATGTAGACATAAAGGGTGACATTATTAGTAAATTTGGAAAACATAGAATAGTTTATCTGTAAGATTTATGTTGAAGGAAAGAATTTATGCCCCCACAAGAAACAGAGAACATTATAAAAAGTAAAGCTAATGATTATATTAAATTTAAAGGGGGTTGCACAAACAAAACCAATGTAAACAAGATTAGAAGGGATACCGCAACTTGGAAGAATGTATAGCAAATTTCTCTGACAAAGATCTAATTTCTTTATAGAGAATTAAATAAAATTTATAAAAATACAGATCATTCTCTAATTGTTAAAATAGGGTCAAAATATATGAACAAGCAAAGCTATTAAATAATTACATGAAAAATGTTCTAAATCACTCCATTAGAAAAATGCACACTAAAAATCTCAGAGGTAACACTATACATATATAAGATTGGCTAATATGACAGTAAAGTGATAAATGTTGGACTTGGCAAAGTTAAGACAGTATTGCATTGCTGGTGAATTGATCCAACCATTTTGAAGGGCAATTTGGAAATGTGCCCAAAGGTCAATAAAACTGTGCATTCCCTTTTATCCTGTAACACCATTACTTGGTCTATATAACAAAGGGATCATAAAAAAGAGGAAAGGATCTATTTGTACAAAAATATTTATAGCGGCTTTTTTGTGGTGTCAAAGAATTGGAAATTGAAGAGATGCCCATCAGCTGGGGAATGGTTGATCATATTGTGGTATATGATGGTGTTGGAATACTAATGTGCTTTAAGAAACAATAAGCAAGATGATTTTAGAAAAAGCTAGAAAAACCCATGTGAACTGATACAGAATTGGGAGAACACTGTACACAGTAACAGTAATATTGTATCATGATCAACTGTGAAAGACTTAGCTAATCTCAGTAGTACAATGATCCAGGATATTTCTTTTTTTTTTTAATTTAATTTAATTTTTTTATTACATTTATTAATATTCATTTTTAACATGGTTACATGATTCATGCTCCTCCTTTCCCCTTCAAACCCCCCCCCCCGCGCCCCCCCTACCCATGCGCATTTCCACTAGTTTTGTCATGTGTCCTTGATCAAGACCAATTTCCAAATTGTTGGTAGTTGCATTGGTGTGGTAGTTTCGAGTC